>NC_090176.1:21559045-21859045 GCF_024679245.1 Pseudorasbora parva | reverse complement strand
CCAACCTCACTGAGCTCCAGCTGTTCTGCAAGGAGGAATGGGCAAAAATTTCAGTCTCTCGATGTGCAAAACTGATAGAGACATACCCCAAGCAACTTACAGCTGTAATCGCAGCAAAAGGTGGCGCTACAAAGTATTAACTTAAGGGGGCCGAATAATTTTGCACGCCCATTTTTTCAGTTTTTGATTTGTTAAAAAAGTTTGAAATATCCAATAAATTTCATTCCACTTCATGATTGTGTCCCACTTGTTGTTGATTCTTCACAAAAAAATTAGTTTCATATCATTGTTTGAAGCCTGAAATGTGGCAAAAGGTTGCCAAGTTCAAGGGGGCCGAATACTTTCGCAAGGCACTGTATAACTAGCTCGTTACCGAATCAAACAAAAATATATTTTAAACTTTACCAGTATCGGTATTCTAGCTTGATAGTGAGTACTAAAACACATTTGTTTGTATTCATACTGATAAAGTTAGATTTTTTATTACATGTGATTCTGTCATGATGCACTACATGCACTCTGCTCCTCCTTCTCCACTTGTCCAATAATGCGTCTTCCACGCGTTCATGTGTTTTGGGGGCGTTGCTTTGAAAGAGCCCAGAAGGAAGAAGGTGGAGTGAATGGAAATAATGAGCTGTCTTTAAAACATTCGAAAACAGGTCTACAGACACTTAATTTTTATTCTTTCTTTTTCAGAGTACTTACATTTTAATTATGTATTGATATAAAGAAAGTTTAAACAAATTTGGAAAAAAAAGTTTTTTAACCAATTCTTACCTATACCCTACCTTTAAATGTTATTACATAAAGATACATAATACAAAGAATCACCCTGGATTGTATTGAAGAATAATATTTGCTGTTGTTTCCTCTCTTATAGTCCATCTGAGAATAAATGTATTATTAATAAATAATCAAGTATTATTATTTTGATGCTTAGGTTTTTAGTTTATATTCAAAGCACATACTGCTACTAATATTCAAGTCAGATAGATTATTCATAGAGAATTTATACACTATACTAAAAGCAATTACTAAAAAATTATTTACACACAAAGCATGTTATGTAGAATGTAGTATTAGGTTGAGTAAGTGAATGATGTCAAACAGATACATAATTCAAAAGCAGTTATGTTTTATTTGTATCAGAAGTCACTGATTAGTGTAATTTAATTCAGAGACCTTTAGCATTGACTGAGTGTCATAATAGGTTGCTTTTAGACATTATATGCAAATTTGACCTCCTATTTGTATGCAAATTATCAGTGTATATATTTGCCATTGGCAAGCAATGTGTTTACATTTGCTGGGTGTGCAATATCGCTATCGCTTTACACTATTACCAAACAGCTATGTCTGTACCATGGAATAAATGTGCCACTCAGATGACTTACACCCCTGCCTTAACAAAAAAAAAAAAAACACATTAGAGGGATAAGTGTCTGTCAGGTGTTAAGCAAATACAATCTCAAATTTAAAGCTGAGCATCTTAAACAAAACACAACAAATATCCATAAAATGGAGCTTATATGTGTTATGCATTTGAGAGGGTGCATTATCATCCTGAGACTCTGTAATAGAAGGTGTGATTTACATGTATGGTAGGTCTGTATGGCTGCTTTTCTAGACCTGACCCCTGCAGATCCACGGCCTATAGTGTAAATGCACTCCCACTGTTCGGCAGAGACGGCTAGAACAAATCAATGTGTCTGTACAACATATCCAAACCGAGGAGTTGCAACAGGGGGTCGTCGTCACCGAAGACTTCCCACTGAAACATTAGATTTTCCCCTTTAATTTCCAGTTATGTTGCATTTTCCAAGAACCAGCATCCATCTCTCCCTGGGATTGCCCATTCAACAGAAAATGGCTTAATTAACCACATGGTGGGGGGGAAAGGACACTACAATGGAGGAGGGCTGACTATATGAAAGCCAGGTTGTTTTTGTGTTTTCACTGGCTGCGTTTGGAATGGAACACTAGCGTACTACTTCTAAATGCTGCACAGTATAGAAGCTACCATTTGCTGTGAAAATCTCCTTTTGAAACCTTTATAGGTTTCTAATAAAGTCTTAAAGAGTGCTACAAGGACAAAACCCACAAGGATGAATTGCGACTAATTATATGTTTGGGTAGTGTGCAGTTTATGTTGAAAAAAAGAGAGTTTTTTTCTACTTTGAAAAATTTAATCCTGTAATGGTATTGACAAAGCTTCAGTGTCACATGATCCCTCAGATGTCATTCTAATATGTTGATTGGCTGCTCAAAAATATTTCTTATTATTATTATTAAAGGAACACGATAGCTTTTTTGGGACTTTAGGTTATTCACTGAATCCACCAGTTAGATAAGTCCATACATTATGGAAAATGTTGGCGTTATTTTGTCACTTATTAAGCAGTAGGCTAGATGGAGCCGTTTACCTCCAGTCTTTGTGCTAAGCCAGTCTAGCGGTGGGGAGTTAAGCCTTGTTTATACTCGACATGTCCGCATGAGTGCGAGGGTGCGTGCGGCAAAAATGATGTAGACGTGGAGACGGGGGCGGTCGTGTGCGTTGGGTCCACAAGACCCTATTTCGCCTGGCGTTTTTGTAACTCTGCACACAGCTCCGCATCCGAAGAGTTCTCGGCGAATCTAGCCGAGCATGACGTCTCATCACACCAGCACCCAGTTTGCACATACAAATTAGGAGCTTATATTTACAAAATGAGCCTACAAAAGCAGAAATAAGCCACTTTAAATAAAGATCCATGTTTAACCAAATAAATAAATAAATCACAACACTAAAGTTTGGTGAAATTAGGAAATATTAAAAGGGGGGGTGAAACACTCAGTTTCAGTCAATCTCATGTCAATCTTGAGTACCTATAGAGTAGTATTGCATCCTTCATATCTCCGAAAAGTCTTTAGTTTTATTATATTTATAAAAGAAAGATAGGCTGTACCGAGTCTTTCCGGAAAAAAACGAGCGCCTGGAGGCATATCGTGTGGGCGGAGCTAAAGAATGACGAGCACGCACAAAGCGGTGACGTCCTCAAGCGTGGAGAAGAAAACGGCTATCGATCAGATTCAACTAATACAGATATATGATCCAGAATCAGATCCAGAGGCTGAAATAAATTGAACAGGAGAAGCAACAACAGCAGGATGTCCGTCTCTGTGGTATGTACTGTATTTAGTGGCCTGTCAACATTTGTGTGTGTTTAATTGCAGTTTATGAGGACATGATACAGTCAGAGCTACAATTGGGACTGTTGCTGATTGCTGGCAGCCACTGAGAAGTCGTTGTTCGTCGTTTCGCCGTTTTCAACCGCTTCTCTAATGTTTACATTTGAATTGCTGCGGTTGGTTTCTGGTTTGGAGGACATTTTATGTTTCTCGCCGCGGGTGCTCACTGGTGGTCTCCCTTGGGCTTAAGCTGCATGGTGGCTGAAGTTTGCACCGGGCTAGCGTCATCCGGGCTCTCGTCGTCGGTGTCCGGCATGATGTTGGGATGTTCTGCTTCTCGGCTGCGCCGCTGTTCCGTCCTGCATTGCGACCGTGGAGCGACATCTGCGCCGGCCCCGGTGTGTCCACAGAAGTGCCCGGAGGAATGTTCTGCCTCCTGCATGGTGCTGCAGCGATCCCCATCGTTTGAATCATCATGAAGAAGACCCATCATCTGGTCTTCAGCTGTCGTGCCTCAGCGATGTCATCGGGACACTGCCACTGGGAGAAATCTGAAACATGGAGTGGACCACAGTGTGCTGCGGAGCTAACAGAGACTTCCACCATCAGCTGTTTTCTGTTCACCATCAGCTCTGTTTCTGTTCACCATCAGCTCTGTTTCTGTTCTGTTTTCTGTGTTGGTTGATTGTTTGTAGTATTCTATATTTTTACTTGTTATTCATTTTTTTGTTGTTATTCCTCCCCCCCCCCCCCTTTGTTGCACTTTGAGATTCTTCGGAATGAAAAGTGCATTATAAATAAAATCTATTATTATTATTATTATTTATGATACAGTTTATGGACTATGGTATGCGACTAAACCTTAGCAGTAGCAAGCAAAACGGTTTTGCATGTCAGACTAGTGTAACGTTATACATAGAACAACAATGGAGTAACCGTTAGCGCATTTGAATGACGAAGCACGCTTTGTGAGAACGCTAAGTTTGTGTTTGGGTCGTTTTGCAATAAACAAACTCACATCTATATTGGTCAGCTAAACAAATGTATTTAAACACACACCATAGATCGCATGCTCCATTGATAAATTAACTAACGTTATACACGATCATTTCGTTTACTGAGGTTTACTCACGCGACGATAGCCAACAACATAGACATTTGAAGCAGTTTTACTCACCGCCTGTTTCCAAAGCAGGACTGTGAACCTTTATTGCTGGGACCGCTCCGTCAAAAACACACTTCTTTGGTCATATTGTTGATTTCGTGAAGTCCTGTGACAGCAGTGACCGTGGAGATCCATTTTTGCGACACGACCGAGGCGTATGTTGTGACGCTTCCCATCATTTCTGCGTTCAAATTGGTTCAAATGCAGCACTGTCTTCCCGGAATGCTGTGCTGAAGCGTTGAAGTCGCTTGTGTTGCACGGACGAGTGTAAATCTGCACCTGAGAGCAGTGTTTATGGGCGGCGTGCATCTAGTCACGCGCACGCACACCCTTCCGGGAGAAGAGTCCGTACGGCCCATACAAGGACATTCCGCTCTATCGACGTCAAGCCGACCCATACTCGAAAAAAACTCTCCGAAACTTGTGAGAAACCGGAAGGAGTATTTTTGACACAGAAATACTCCATCAATCGTCCAACTTAGTTTTTGAAACTTTGTCTATGTTTAGTCTAACTTTGTCTAACTTTGTCTGTCTTTAACAGTGTATAAAACTCATGTCACAAGTAATAATATCAAGCCAAGGTTTACGGAGTTTTACACGATTCTTTTGTAGTGTGGTTTTTGGTGAAATGTACTAAAATAAATATCATCACCTGTGTACATTAGCCCACTTCTTCTCGGCGCTTTTTCCTGTTGGTTTATAGAACAATTACTCCGAGTCGCCCTCTGTCGTTTCAAAGAATAGCACAACAGCGAGCGCGTCAAGTATAAACGCCTCGTCCGTTTGGGGAGGAGGCGCGCAGTCAGTGCAGGCTCGCGCAGCGGAGCCAGGCGAAAGTATAAACAAGGCTTTTATGACACGCATGGAGATGAGAATAGTATGTTTGGACTTATCTTAATCTGAGTCTGGAGTGATGCGGTGAATAAGCTAAAGTCCCAAAATGTCAGCGTGTTCCTTTAATTTTGAACATGTGCCGCTCAATATGTGGAATTTTCTTTAATGGGTTACTTCAGTGATTAGCATATGGCTTTGTATCATAGAAACCCTGGAGTATATTCAAATGATTGTGAGACCCCCTGAGACAAGAGATTTATGCATTTTATTTTAGGAAAAATTCCTCAGATGACGCAAATTGACGATATTTGTGTCATCGGATGAATTTTTGGCCAAAGGCTAAAGACTACAGCCAGCAGAGGGAGCCATTTTCATATAACCCTTTCATTTAAGCATGCTCATGTGAATAGCTTTTATATAGAGAACTTCTGTAGTGTTTGTTTTATGTTTGTTCTGAGAATAAACACAACTTTTTTTCCTCACTGGAATTCCAACTCAACTTGTGATATTCTAAAACAGGGGTCCCCTAACTCGGTCCTGGAAGGCCACTGTCCTGCAGAGTTTAGCTCCAACCCCAATCAAACACACCTGAAACAGCTAATCAATTCCTTTTTTAGGACCTAGTAAGACCTTTGCTGCGTCCCAATTCACCTACTTATACTACGTCCTAAAAGTATGTACTCTTTTTGTGAAGAAAAAGTATATACTTTTGAGTGTATAGCAGAAAAGTATGCAAGCTACGGGACATACTACTTCGCCATCTTTAACGGACTCTGTCGCTTAGTTACGTGCATCCCGTCACCGTTTATCTGCTCTTACAATCATCGTCAGATTCGTCACAGTTCAAATCCTCCACATTCAGTTTAATCTCCTACCGTATCGGAGAGAAATGTAGCCGCTCGTTGATCTGCCATTTGTGGGTCTTCAATGCAGAGACTCTCCTCATGTGTTTGCAGTTTAAATATAATGATGCATTAAAAAGTTAATGGCCAAACGTGTCATTACAAAAGTTCATAATGCTGCTGCATGTGAAATATAATGTGGACAACACTGAATAAATATATTTTTGTCAGGTTAAATATTGATAGGGTCACTCAAACCCCTTTATCTAAACTTCTCTACTTAACCGCATGCTTAACCGTCGAACTCGCACATCCGTCATGTTTGTAGTTTTTTAACGCTTTTTATCCGCGTTTGTAGTTCTAATCGAATCCTCGTCCAACTCGCAATGGGTTGTGGGCAATATCAGCCGTTAGAGTGCCCATCGATCCATACTGTGAATTCAGACCGGAAATAGTAAATACATCTGGGAATCTTTGGAATACTCTTTTCAACATACTACGATTTGGGACATACTAATTCTATTTTCGAATACTATTTAGGATGGATAGTATGCGAATTGGGACGCAGGGCTTGATTAGCTGTTTTGGGTGTGTTTGATTGGGGTTGGAGCTAAACTGCATGACAGTGGCCCTCCAGGACCGACCCCTGTTCTAAAACAGCATTCGAACGCAATAAATATAACTTCATGGCAATTCTAAGATGGCAGTCTCTGCGTTTGTCGTGTATCCTAAAGTACTTCAATCATCATTAGAGCGCCACCCCCAGGCTGTAGTACAAGGTCTCTGCCAAAAGTGTGTCTGATGTGGGCAGCAATTAGAATATAAAACTTACCAAATGTTTATCATAAACTAGCGCTAAGACACAGAATCCGCCCTACCTACATTTATTCAGCATCCTTGCTGAATAAAAGTAAAAACATTTTCTGAACTCAAACTTTTGAATGGTACAGAATGCTGCAGTAATAGTAGCTTGTTAATGAACATTTGTTCTGTGTGAATTGATCACCGTTAGAGTTTCTACTTTAAACCACCAAACATATCTCAGTCAGGAATCAATGTTGCCACTTGCTTGCTCATAGATTCCAACCCGTCATGCCTCCATGTGCTGCCAGCGTAAGCCAAAATGGACTTATTCAATAACAAATTCAATAGATAATCAGCTTTAGAATGAGGCAGAATACAGAGTGCCACCATTCTTTTTTGCTTTTCTCTATATCTCGTCAAGGTAAATACAAAATAATCTCACTTGCTCATGAAGACAGAATGTGAGAGTGAAATGCAGTTGCTTTTATAGGTAATTTGTGAAGAAATGTTGAAAGAATACTCTGACTTAGAGCCAGCATTAAAGCAAGCAAGCAGATGCATCATTCAGATCACGTCTGAAAGGAATTAAATCCGCAGTCATTTAGTAGACAGGATGCCGTTAACCACTTACATGTTGTCTGGCTTCCATTAAGAGTCAACTAAAAGTTAACATTAGGAATTTGGCAATGCTAAAACGTTCATCCAAAACGCTAACTGCACCCTCACTTTCCACTTTATACCACATGTGTAATAGATGGATTCAGGAATAAATAATCAATGCCATATGTCTGCATGTGTAAGGACACACCACTGAAACAAAGGATAGTGAAGAGGAAAAATTTGTGACACAGAGCTATAATGCAATGTAAGCTAAATCTAGCATTACTGAAAGGATTAAACAGCATAAAGAAACATAGCCTCGTATGTAATGCTCCAGGATTCTGACGCAAGACTGTAACTGATATTTCTCATAGACATCACTGTACCTCTGTCATTTTATATCTGCTTATTCAAGCTGAAAGGAACTTTTTTCCATTATCTTAGCATTTAGCGTGACAGTATTATTTTCCACCCTTGTCTCGCACCTGACATCTCTGCATATGCGAATGCAGACGCAAGGTCCTTCAGTCTTAAATGTTCCCAATGCCATTGACTTTCCTCTTTCTTCTTGACTTTTCATCAACTAAAATAGACATGTGTGAATATATTGGGTTTTTCACACTCTGAAACAGCGCCTGAGTGTTACCGAGGAGTTATATTCACAGAGAGAATTGCAGGAACACGTACGCTTGCACCTGTGCCTAATAGACCAAATTAGCACCTTGTCACATAAGACTGAATTTTTTGTGTGCATTTCCGCCTATTGCTGAGGGTGTAGAAAATAGGCAGTAATTAAGTCTATCGGCAAAGGGGGCCTTTATGAAATTAATTAGGTGTATCATAATAGGAAAAGAAAATTGTTAAATCATCTTCTTCTTGATTTAGTGGTGTGGAACCATGGCAGTGATTCATATTAAACAGGCTGCCACCATATCAGGGAAAAAAAGAATGGTGTATAATAATCACAAATGTTTGATGCTATAAAAAATGGATGGCAATGTCCCCAGCTGAAACTGCCCTCAGACATGCCCTCTTTTTACTGTGAATGTAGATCAGTCAGCAAAGTGAAACAATAGCTAATTTACTAGATTGTTCAAAGCATTATATAATGACATACAGTATGTATGTCAGGCGCTATGTAGGCTGTAGAAAACGCACAATCACAATAAAAAAAGCTGTTTTTAAATCCCATCATAACCAACGATGCTTAACATAAACTCTCACTATTCAATATGCCAGTGGTTCTCAAACCTGTCCTGGAGGACCACCAGCCCTGCACATTTTGTATGTCTCCCTCATCTAACCCACCTGATTCAACTCATGAGCTCATTAGTAGAGACTGCGAGACCTGAAATGGGTGTGTCAGATATATAGGATAGGAGTACATACAAAATAGGTTAATACGGAATCTATACTCACGTATAGGAGACATACAAAATTTGCAGGGCTGGTGGTCCTCCAGGACAGGTTTAAGAACGACTGTACTATAAAAACAAAATAAACTGAGGTCTTAACGCTGTGTTCCAGGCAGGTTTTTGAGCCTGTAAGTTAGAACTTCAAAACACATTTCATGACTTTGTAGCGTTCCAGGCAAAGTCGCCATACTGCCTGAGCGCAAGGAATTGTGGTAGCTAGATGTAAACAAAGCATTGCGTACCGTACGGGACTTATGTTCATTTACAATAACACGGGTTATGGGTTGCGTTGAACGTGGCATAACTACAAGGAGAGTAGTGAACTGAACAGAAACAGATGTGTAGACCTAATTAACAACCATGAGACTACACACTGCCTGATATTAGCCCCGATTTTTACTCATCGACAGGTTTTTGCGAAATCACTGACAAATGCCCAAAATCATAGGCAAATCGGTGCTTGTGCAACTTGAGTGACAATCACGCAGAGTGAATTATCAAAGACACGATCAGAGAGACTCGCAGATAAGTCGCCAACGTCCAATATAACGCCAATGCCTGTGAGATATTTGGGGTGCTAAATCACCTGTCTGCGATTCCTGCTGTGTGAAATGTGTTCTGAGTCTGTGTTTGAAACTAAACCATGCATTTTTTGTTGGTGTTGCAAAGATATTTATCTAATTTAATAGCAGACACTTGTAACTAGTTTGAATCACATTTTGAACACAATGGCTTAAAAGAAAGTCCAAAAATGTTACAACCATCTCTGGTTTTTCCCTCCCCCGTTTAAAATAAATAAATAATCACATCCACATGAAAAGATAAAACATGCTATGAAGTGCTGTCAGTAGCATGACAAACCAACAGGTAGCAATATAAACTTAACTGTAAAGCCATATTGTCCAATCAGAAGCCTAAAAAAAATGTGCCTGTTCCGGTTCGGACTCAACAAGCCAAAATCTCCGGTTTTATTCTCCAGACAACACTGCAAATGGAGTTTCTAAAAATTTTCACCCTGGCAGGAGTAAACTAAAAAGTTTAGTTTCAGTGTCCGGATACTGCGTTTGCGTGTGGACAAACAGCCAAACAGCATAGAAAAAGCTGCGGTTTTGAAAATACTGTGTTCGGACAGGGCCTAATTAGGGAACCCCAGCAAACCAGAACAGAGAAAACTCAACCAAACATACATGTCCCAGTGTAATTGCAATTTCGTCAGAAAATAGAATATTAAGATATTAATAGATACAAATATATGGGCCAGCTCTCATTTCCCACCCACATGCAGCAATGAGCCTTAGCCACCCATGACCCTGTCACTGGTTTCTCACTGTGCCTTCCTTGGTTCATTTTTGATAGATACTGATCACTGCAGACCGGGAACACCCCACAAGAGCTGCAGTTTTAGAGATGCTCTGACCCAGTCTTCTATATAGCCATTACAATTTGACCCTTGTCGCTCAAATTCTTACGTTTGCCCATTTTACTTCTAACACATCAACTTTGAGGACAAAATGTTCACTTGATGCATAATATATTGCACCCACTAAAAGGTGCTGTAATGAAGATTACAGTATTGTTTATGTAAAGCATAGTTGTGGTGAACTGTGGTTACTCACAGACCCATTTTGTTATTACTATTTGTGATCACTGTTTTTCACCTGTCAGTGGTCATAATGTTAGGCATGATTGGTGGTATATATATATATATATATATATATATATATATATATATATATATATATATATATATATATATATATATATATATATATATATATATATATATAATACACTACACTACCATTAAAAAGTTAAGGGTTAGTAAAGGGAAGTTTTAAAAAAAAGAAAGAAATTAATACTATTATTCAGCAAGGGTGCATTACATTCATCAAAAGCACCAGTACATTTTTCTATTTTAAAGAAGTGCATGTTTCTTTAAAAAGATTTGTATTCATCAGAAAATACTGATTAAAAATGTATCACGATTTCCACAAAAGTATTAAGCAGCAAAACTGTTTTCAACATTGTTAATAAAGTGTGTGTGTGTGTGTGTGTGTGTGTGTGTGTGTGTGTGTGTGTGTGTGTGTGTGTGTGTCTGTGTGTGTCTGTGTGTGTGTGTGTGTGTGTGTGTGTGTGTGTGGCAAATAAGCATATTAGAATGATTTCTGATGTGACTGAAGACGGGAGTTATGAAAGAAAATTCAACTATACCATAACAGGAATAAAATTACATAACAGAAAACGGCTCTTTTAAATTGTAATATGATATTTCACTAAGCAACCTTGCTCAGAATAAGATACTTCTTTAAAAGACACTAAAAATCATACTTGCCTGGCAGAAAATCAGTACCTTTCAATTTTTCTGCTGATTTTTTTCCACCTTCTTTTTCTGCAGTGTGCCATTTTTAATTCACAGATAATAAGAATGGAAAATTCAGTGATATATTGACGACTGCACTGGTATTACGTCCCCAGTCCCCTGAAGCAAATAAATATAAACACGTAAACCCACAATAAAAAAAGACACACAGTAAATGCTTTATTGTGATCTCTCCAATATCTGCAATATCCATAAGGATATGAAAGAATAACAGAATAAAGGTAGCTTGGAGAGGTTTATAATCTGTTGAATGGGAAATGCTGACCTATTATTTTTCTTCAGATCCCTCTTGTGTCCACTGGGCTGAGAAGGCCACAAGAGTAGATCTTTGGCTCAACTGATATAGTGCAAAATATATATAAATAAATAAAGAGTTAATCTGTGGGCCTGAAATGAAACACTAACTTCTGAGGTCAACCCTCTTGCACTCCACAAACATATTACACATTCTCATGCATGAGGCAATTCACTTTTCTGTTTATAGAGAGGCACATGTGGGCCTGAAAGAATGAAAATCATTGAATCACTCAGATTTTTCTTGCCTTCGCCCCGTCTTTCTTTATTTCTACCCCCACCAAGAGGTCACCATCATCTTGATCCATCTTAAAATGATTTTCCCAGCTGCAACAGTACTCTATGCACCAAACAGACTGTATTAAGTTATGCAAATCTATTAATTGAAATCCCAGACCAACCTGACATTCCACTTGACCCTGCTGGTCTATGGAAAGCAAAGGCAATCCCCATGAAGGGTGGAAATGTGTTTTGCCATTTGCAAAAAGTTATTAAATAAGGAATGAGACTTGAAATATGGAAAATAATCAGAATAAATCATAGAAAATATAGGAGCATCTAGTTTCAGATGCTGATCGTTTTGATATACTTCACAGCCTCATATTAATGTTAATATGATACATTATTTTTATGGCTTAGTTTAAAATGGGAGAGTAGTGGATCTTATCGTACTCTTAAAAATAAAAGTTCTTTATTGCCATTGATTCTTCCATGAAGAACCTTTAACATCTAAGGAATCTTTTCATACCACAAAAGATTCTTTATAGTGGAAAAAAGGGTTCTTTAGAATTTTCACGTTTTTCACACTGAGAAAAATGAATGTTATCTAAAGGGTTCTTTGGGGAACCAAACATGGTTCTTTAAGCAGTATCTTTCTTTATGAAAACAACATTTAGGAACACTATGAGCCTATAATGGTGAAGAATGGGGGTCTACTTTATTCTATGTACCATCATTTACATGAATCATTTGATACAATGCACTTATTGTGTACATATGTTTTACATTGCACTTGCATTTAAAAAAATACCTGTAAGTAATTACATCTGTAATTAATTTCTGTAGTTACATTTATAATTATACTGTTGATACTTCCCTTACACCTAACCCTACCCTTAAACGGGGGATTTCCATCCTAAACATAGACAAAGTTTCAAAAACTAATGTTGGACGTTTGATGGAGTATTTCTGTGTTAAAAATACTCCTTCCGGTTTCTCACAAGTTTTGGAGAGTTTTTTTTTAGTATGGCTCGGCTTGATGTTAATAAGAGCGGAAGGTCCTTGTATGGGTCGTACTGGCTCTTCTCCCGGTAGGATGCGCGCACGTGACTAGAGCGAGAGAGGAAATGCACACTCATAAACACTCTCTCAGGTGCAGATCCAGTCGTCCGTGAACACTTATGTCGCGCGCCGTGCTGAGCGTGCTCCACTTTATTCCTATGGGTGATATCAAGCGACTTGAACGCTTCAGCACAGCATTCCTGGAAGGCAGCGCTGCATTTGAACCGATTTGAACGCAGAAATGACGGGAAGCTTCACAACATCGCGGATTTCCACGGTCACTGCTGTCACAGGACTTCACCAAATCATACCAAAGAAGTGTGTTTTTGACGGAGCGGTCCCAGCGATAAAGGTTCGGTCCTGCTTTGGAAGCAGCCGGTGAGTAAAACTGCTTCAAATGTCTATGCTGTTGGCTATTGTCGCGTGAGTAAACATCAATAAACGACACAATCGCGTGCTTCGTCATTCAAATGCGCTAACGTTACTCCATTGCTGTCCTATGTATAACGTTACACTAGTCTGATGTGCAAAACCGTTTTGCTTGCTACTGCTAAGGTTTAGTCGCATACAATAGTCCATAAACCGAATCATGTCCTCATAAACTGAGAGTAAACAAGCGTAAATGTTGACAGTCCACTAAATACAGTACATACCACAGAGACTGAAGTCCTGCTGTTGCTGTTTCTCCTGTTCAATTTATTTCAGCCTCCGGATCTGATTCTGGATCATATATCTGTATTAGCTGAGATCGATAGTGATGGGCTTCTCCGCTTCTCCACGCTTGAGGACGTCACCACTTTGTTCGCGATCATCATTCTTTAGCTCCGTCCACTCGATACGAAGGAGTGCTCCAGGCGCTCGTTTTTTTCCGGAAAGACTCAGTACAGCCTATATTTCTTTTAGAAATATAATAAAACTAAAGACTTTTCGGAGATATGAAGGATGCAATACTACTCTATAGGTACTCAAGATTGACATGAGATTGACTAAAACTGAGTGTTTCACCCCCCCTTTAAACTTACCCATACCACCACACCTGTCCCTAACTCTACCCGTATCCCACCTCAATATCAGCAAAAGTGTGTACAATACAATATGAACACAATACATTGTACTTCTTTTTTTTGATTTAAGTAGTTATGGCCACCTAATATAAAGTGGGTCTATGCAAGAAGTTAATGAGGGGTAAAACAAGGCACAGGCGGGACTATTTAATAAACCAATAAGCAACCCATAACCAAATACACAGGGGCTGTGCCTGAAATTGTCCCCTATACCCTCGAATGGGGCACTATTTGAGGGAACAGCCATTTGTAGTGGTATCTGAAACCACAGTGGATGTTATCGAGTGCACTAATTCAATCCAACAATAACGAGTGTAAAACTGATGTACACGCAATGGCTAGAGAATACCCATAATGCACTGAGAGAATCGCATGCCAAATGTCTGACCAGAAGATAATGGGTGCGTCTCATTCCGCTCCCTAGTTCACTAGTCAGGGAACTGATTAGGACATAAGTCAATGGTCTGACTCCCTGATCAGTGCCCTGGCAACTGAACTAGGGAGCTAATTGAGACGCACCCAATGTCCGCAGCTGAATCATCCCTCCATCCATTTTCCAAACAGCCGGACCAATGTGGCTAAACAGCATAATATCCTACAGGTATAAATTATTTTTAATTCATTTATTAAATGTTTAATTAAGGTTTCATACATAGTTTCCATGACAGAGTTCAAGATAAATCTTTTCATTACTACTGGAGCGGCTAGCTGGCAAAGTTTCAAATGCTTATTAAACAGCAAGCACAAACTATGCAAAAGCGGCAGCCCTTCCAGCGCACTCATTGTCTGAATTCACTCACTCGTTTTCATTCACTCCTTCAAGTGGACTAATGTAGGGAATAGTCAATGAGGTTATAGGAGGCAATTTCAGACACAGCCAGGGATTAAACACAGGAAGAGATACTAAACTAAAAGCGTCATATTGCCTTTTTTTTATTTCCTGCTTTGCTTTAGTTTTTCTATAATAAAAATCACTTCACAGTGGCAGTTGCTGATCCGCACAAACTGTGATTTATGGCCTGCACCGTTCTGAAAGATCTCAACGTCTTCCTGTGAATATTGACCCGGTGTGCTGGTGACCCGCGGACACGACATGTCTGGACTTGCTCTGACACTCAAGTAATCAACAAATGGTCAGGGCCAATATATCGGTTTGATTACTTTGTGTGTCTGATCAACTAACTCAATAAAAACACTTCCACCGTTTCTGTTTACACATTGATATGAGTGCAGGGTTGCTATGGTTACAAGGGATGTAACAATATATCTTCAGTGTTTGTTTCCACATATTTACTGTATTGTGTTTGTTTTATTATTATTATACATTGTGTCATGCACAGTTCAACTGTCCAAGAATGGCAACATGCTGGAAATTCAACTGGCGACTCACACAAGAAGACAATAAAACCATAGGCATCTGAGAAAAATAAAATTACTATAAAAATATCCAGTTGTATGATTTGAAAAGAATTATTAACATACTCATGTTTTTTTTCAATTACTAGCAATTCAATACAATGTAATTATATATTTAAGTGCTGAGTAATATTAATTAACTGGGCTTCATGTAATTACTATAGGGTTATGGTAGGATTAGGTTTGGTTGAGGGTTAGTTGCATGTAATTAGGGTATGCATAATTTACTTACTAAAGTAAGTAGGCTACATGTAACATATGCCACAAGGACACTGTAAAATAAAATGTTACCAGTTTTCTTTATTAGCCTACAACCTAATTAACCTAATTTTTTTTACATTAAACAACACAAAAATAGCTAAATTAATTTTAATTCAAAAACATGTTCTTCATAGATGAGCTGAATTTACGTGATTGTCTGTACTGCATTTAACGTATCCTTAAATAACATAATATATCACGTCATTGACCTGACCATATGTAACCATTTTAAATTATAAGCTCTCACAAAAAACATTTTAGCTTTGATCCCCCAGAGAGCTCCTCTCTATGGTAAACAGCGCCCTCTTATGGTTCCAGAATCACCATCATGCGAAACAAAACAGTCAGTTGACAGATATATATATATATATATATATATATATATATATATATATATATATATATATATATATATATATATATATATATATATATATATATACTTTTTTAATAGACCCCCCCTCCCCCAAAAAATAAAATTAAAAATTAAATAAAAAATTCTGTCAGCATGATATGCTCAGATCTCATATGAGTGCTGTTGTAATGTTCAGGTGCAATGTGTGAGAGAGAGATGTGCAGTTGGTTTTGGCTTAATTAAACATGCGATGGAGTTTTTTTTTAAAACAGGTATTTCTCTTTGTTTCCCCCTGGTCTTAATTAGTCACCCACATATGGATAAGAAATTATTTGTTTCTTTCAGAGGATTCATGAAATCTTCACATGAATGTAAAGTGACAATTCCAGCAGAGATGTTGCAGTCATGAGTCATGTCAACAAACCTAAACGGTGAAAAAAGAAACAGACCCCATAATCCTCATTAAAAACCTTTAAAAAAAAAGAGCTGGTGGAGAGCGGTATTAAACTAATTGAAAGTGATTGCAATTGCTTGATCATGATCGCAACAATTCATTCAGTCATGTGTTTCATATTCACACACACACACACTGAATAAAGAAGTTAATAAAAATTAATTTATTCTGAAAGCTGAATAAAGAAGTTTTTTTCATTACATATGGTCTGTTAGGATAGGTCAATATTTGGCCGAGATGCAACTATTTGAAATCTGGAATCTGAGGGTACAAAGACATCTAAATAGTTATAAAATCACCTTTAAAGTTGTCTAAATGAAGTCCTTAACGTTGCATATTGCTACTACTACTATTATATATTTTTTAATAGTACAGTAGGAAATGTACTAAATATGTTCATGGAACATAATGTTTACTTATCATGATTGGTTGGCATAAAGGAAAAATCTTTTTGACCCATACAATGTATTGTTGGCTATTGCCACAAATATACCCATGCAATTTATGACTGGTTTTGTGCTCCAGTATCACATATATTTTTGGTTTGCTGTCTTTCTGAGGTCTCTCCATAGACTTAATGGTTTTTATACTGTTCAAATTGTATATTCTGTTCTCTTACACTAACTTTACCCTTAAACCTACCCATCACACAAAAACTTCTGCAGTTTACATTACAAAAAACATCACTCATTGTGATTTATAAGCTTTTTTCCTTATGGGGACCAAAAATGTCACTGCAAGGACAGTGATTTTGGATATTGCCATTATCATGGGGACATTTTATCTCCATAATATATATACACACTCAAAACACCAGGTGGACTTAATGCTAAGGGCTCTTGAATATATTTAAGATCAAGATTTTTTTTCACTTGAACCTCTGCTAACACACAATCAGCAACGATCTCTTCTTTCTATTTGACTTCTAAAGGCCCTGGGACAATTTCCAAAGATCAGGTTTGATATCTTTCCGAGCCGCATGAATAAACATTACAGAATGTATGAAATATATTTAAAATACGGAGCTGAAGTTCATAATCCCCTTGTGCATTGAATACAGTGTTTACCTATTCCACTGAGCTTTAGAAGAGTCTGCCTGTTATCAATCTGCATTTCCTAAGCCTTAAATTCCCCACCCTTGTTCTCATCACTGTGTCTAAGAATCCAGATTACGAAGTCACTACCCTCCTTTGAGTATCCGTATAAAAAGAATGTGAGAAGAGAAGGAAGAAATTCACTCTAAATTCACTCTTAACTCTAAAAATGGAACATTTTCAGCAGAGACATCTCTTTTTTGACACATTTCTATAAACTGCTGGAAGAGCATAAAACATGCCACCATGGCAAAGAGGGCTATACAGTGCAGTCAGTGAATGTGGTGCTGCAGTTCAATTGAATTTTGCAGCTGACCTGGTCAAAAGGGTCCCAGATTCACAGCTGGAGAAAATCACTTTGACTTGGCATTCAGGCCTGTTGTGACCTTTTACTGTCAAAACTGAAAATAAAACGTTTTCCTAACACTGCAGTCATAAAGTGGAGTCAATGTCTGTAGAAAAGCCAATGTCTTCTTCACTCTGTATCTTTCAATGAATGCCATTAATGTGGATTACATAAACAATAGTTTCTTAATAATCACTAAGAACACAAAGGCTTCGTTCCAAAACCTAGTGCACTACTTTGCTGTCTTCTGCCTTCACAGGAAGCTGTTTTCTATAAGCAGCATCCTAAGTGAATGAAATCTCAGATATAGGGAACATCTCTATAAATCCTTGCCCTTATTGCGCTCTGTCACAAATTTAATTTTCAGTTTGAACACACTATTCACACTATTTATTAGGGATGGGACGAAATATCGTTTGACAAAATATCGCGATACAAAACGTGACGAAATGCATCGAGGTCGAAAAAAATGTATCGCGAAATAAAGATAGATGGCACTGCTGCATGATTTGCGTAGAATGAGGGTGGGGTGCAGCAGCAAACATTAATAGGGAAAGAAAAGGGTTGACATTAGCATTAATATTCTAAACCAAAAATGCAGTTATTGCCTACATAAACTACCATATTTTCTGTTTAACTTTTATTAGACTCCAGAAAGAAAAGGGCGTTTTTTCACTGAGCACATTCTCTGCAGTCTGAGCGCGATGCACTGCAGCTCACTCTCGCTCATGTCTGAGGTAAATCATTAACACCATCACCCCGCTTACAGAACACGTGTTTTATTGAGCTAAATACATTACAATCGGCTAAAACTAATGCACAGGTTACTTTCCTGAACAAGCGCGCTCCCGAGTCCGTGTTCTTCACACTGTCCACGTGAATCGCGGCCCAGTTCAGCGCGCACGCGCAAAATACCGGCAGTTAGTTCAACAGGAAATGCGGATCTCTTAAAGGGGCCGCACTATATTCCTACTCGTGTAATATGGACCTCCTCCAGGTATGGTGTGGTTCTGGTTCGTTCACTGGTACACATTAACAATTTTTCATACGAACTTTGCCCTGTTCTGAATTAAACTGCCAGTGTAAAAACTCCCTTTATATTCTTAAAATGAGAGAAATCACTAACAGTTACTTACTCATTATTTTTAAGTTTAGGCTTAAGAGAACAATTTCTTAGATAAACATATCTATGACCTTTGATATGTCTAGTCTTCATACTGTATTGATTATTATTGAATAAGTATGGTTTCACTAATAATAAATGTACATTTCCATAAAGCATGCATATTTGTCCATACCTATGTTGATTAGAGTATTAAAAACTTAATTTAAACTTAATTTAAGATACATTTACAATTGCTAAAAAGGTGCGATTTAAAATCGAGTTAACTCATGACAATCATGCAGTTAATTGCGATTCAATATTTTAATCGATTGACAGCCCTATAGTGCCCTCCACAATTATTGGCACCCCTGTTTAAGATGTGGTCGCGGACTTCTAAAAATTCTTCTTCTTTTTTAAACAACAAAGAACCAAAATGCAAAAAAATAGAAAAATCCTACCTTTCGTTTAAGTACATTACTTTGGTGGTAAAAAAAAAAATCACAGATTTGAAAAAAATAAAAATAAAATTTGATATCGTATCGTGACGTATCGTATCGTAACACTGGCATATCGAGGTGCATCGTATCGTGAGTTTAAGTGTATCGTCCCATCCCTACTATTTATACAAGAAAATGGCATAGAATGTGAATAAGTGGAAGTTGGGATGCACCTCAATGGGTTTGGTGTTAGCATGTTGCTAAGCTAACAACAAACCACTATAATAAACATAACACTTGTCATAAATCCACAAATATTGGGTAATATAGTCCATATTTAATTACATTGATAATTTTCAGTACTCAGTTATATAACATTTCTCCCACCTTCTCCACCATGTTGAATGGACTTTTTCACCATATGGGATAACATTCTTTGTGAAACTTCCACTTCCCTCTTCATTCTCTTCTCTGAAGGCAAAGCTCTTTTTCATTCTTCCCTTATAGGTAAAAAGTTTGAGATACGTCACTTTCATAGATGAATATGTTAAAATGTGCCGCACGCTTTCCTCTCATTAACAAAATAAACATACAACAAAATTGACAGCGATGAGAAAGCAGTTGAGATTTAATAATATTTAATTCAGTAAAATTCACTTTTAACCATCATTCATTAAAAAGCTTTACATTATCATCCTTGGGCACAACATCAGTAATAAATCATTACAATACAACACACAATTTTTTTTATCAAAGGAGAGACCACAACCCCAAAATTCTCATTTATGTATTCCTTCATCTAAAGCCTAGTTCACTGCCGGATTTTTGCCCCGAATTTGAGTCACCGACAGGTTTTGCGAAATTGCCGACAAATGCCCGAGATCATAGGCAAATCGGTGCTCGTGCACGCGAGTGACAATCACGCAGTGTGAATAATCAAAGACGCGATCAGAGAGAATCGCCGATGAGTCGCCGACGCCGGTGAGATATTTGGCATGCTAAATATCTGGACCTGTCGGCGATTGAAACTCCTGCTGTCTGAACTGCGTTCTGACTGAAAAATACATAGGCGATGACCGACAGCCAATGAGAGAACTGAGATACAGGACAGCGGGAGGTTCAGGGAGGAGTTATAGAGCAGAATAGCAGTATTTTAAAATATATATTTACAATTCTATCAAACAGAAACAAAAGGCCAAACATTTGCACATCCAGCCACAGCAGCAGCACATTACAAAATTATTTATTTACCTCAAACTGTCTTTGCAGAACAAAATCCTGGCTCCCTCTGTCTCCAACAATTTCCTCTGCCATAATCTTTTTTCTTTTTCTCCACAAATCAGCGCACATACAATTTGAAGCAAACTTTGTGCAGTTTATAATTTTTAATAACAATTCCAAGTCTCGCACGAGATCTCCGGTCTGACGCACGTGTGATCTTGCGTTGTTTACTTGTAGTTGGGAAGCGTAGTTTGCGCACCAGAGAGAGAGAGTTGTCGGTGATTGTTCCCTTTGTTCAGTCATGCAGTGTGAACTCCTCTGTCGTCAAACCATCGTGCAGTGTGAACACAGCAGTTACTGAATGATACCCCAGATAGTCATACAGTGTGAAAAGAGCAGTAACCCGACGAGTTTGAAAATCGTGCAGTCTGAACTAGGCTTAAGACAACAATTCTCAAGACTTGTTTTCTCACCAATTGCATCTTTTCCTGTGGTCCTAGTTTGGAAGGGGAAAAAAAGAAAACGAAAAAAGAGAGCAAAATTATATGTAGGGAGTTTCGGAGGGCAGAAGAGTTGCACTTTCAAAGTAGCTTTAAAATCATCTCAAGTGAAGCTGTTATTTAGCTTAGCTCTTCAAACCCTATTTTGCATGCCAAATTCAGTTCATGAATCGTTTGGCCAACATGGATGAATTTTAATGTGACATCTTTCTCACACATGCTCGATATCTCCCGCTCTACAAGCATAATCTAAACAAATACCTTCTCAATAGAAAATCTTTCGATCTGGCTCGAATATCCAGTGGTTTCCGACTGTGGTTTCCATGGTTTCGAGATGACACATCTTGAACTTGGCATGGTGCTATGGCAGTGCGGCCCTGAGAGAGGCCCAGGAGTGGGAATAGATAATTGGCTACAATAAGAAAAGGTAACATCACATTGAGAAGATGAGAGCTCCAGCCGTGTCCATAAAAATATGACCTCTTCAGTGAGGCAGGACCTGGATGTACCAAATGAAACAGATTTCTTTTTGCCTTGCAACCCTCTCAGATTATAAAAGGAAAAATGGGGAGGGAGGTAGTGATGGTGGTGGGGGGTTAAGGATAGTTCTGGCAACCAAACAGATTGGCTTGTCATATAAGGAAAACAAAATCCCCTCAGGCAATTTGGCTGTCAACGGATAATCCGTTATAAGTTGTAGGATTTGTGTGAGAAGAGGAGCAATATCACGGCCATGGTCCAGGAAAGGGGCTCAGGGAGTCTTAATTATGGAGCCTGAGCTCTCCTGAATGTCAAATGGTCCCTTCAAAGTCCCTTCAGTGTGAACCAATGTGGGCCGGTTCTGCACACCTCAGTCTGGAAGCGAAAATAATGTTGGCAACTGTTGCTTAGAAGAGAGGGCATCAATTAAATGAAAAAAATAAAATAAACAAAATAATGTGTCTATCGTGTATCATGTTTTCTCTTAAACATTGTTTTGGATTGATCTATTTTAAGAGTTTACATCCCAAAAATGCTGTTCTATAAGAAAAGTCTGTTCTATATGATTCATTTTATGGCACTCCTTATTCATTTCTATGGTCTCCGCTAACATTGATTAACTGTTGCACAACTGTAAGACTGTCACACAGTGTACTAAATTCAATTGCTGCGTCACAATTCAGAGGCTGCATCCTTCGAAGGCCAACTGCATCACCATGGCGCAACAAAAGTTGTCCCAATTTAAAGGTCCCTTCAAAAGCAGCCTCCGCTTCTAAGAAATGAAGCATAGGCCTACAACAGAAGGATCCTTTATGGCCTTGCCTACCGCAGAATTCATTATGCGCCAGTGATGACAGGATTTTTTGAGAGAAATTGCCAAATTACACTTTTAAATTATTTTATGTATTAAAAATACTTAAGTATTTAGGGCCTGAGCACCGATGGTGTGAGGATCCTATTGGAATTACTCCATTTATTAAAGGGGGGGTGAAATGCTGTTTCATGCATACTGAGCTTTTTACACTGTTAAAGACTTGGATTCCCATCCTAAATATAGACAAAGTTTCAAAAACTAATGTTGGACGTTTGATTGAGTATTTCTGTGTTAAAAATACTCCTTCCGGTTTCTCACAAGTTTCGGAGAGTTTTTTTCGAGTATGGGTCTACTTGACGTTAATAGATCGGACGGTCCTTGTATGGGCCGCGTGCGTGCGTGACTAATGCGAGAGAGAAAATGCACGGCCATAAACACTCAGGTGCAGATCCAGTCGATCCAGGTGCCGCGCTCCACTTTATTCCTGTGGGTGACGTCGAGCGACTTCAACGCTTCAGCACAGCATTCCGGGAGGGCAGCGCTGCATTTGACCCAATTTGAACGCAGAAATGACGGGAAGCTTCACAACATCGCTTCAGTCGCGACGCAAAAGTGGATCTCCACCGTTCACTGCTGTCAGGACTTCACCAAATCATACCAAAGAAGTGTGTTTTTGACGGAGCGGTCCCAGCGATAAAGGTTCGGTCCTGCTTTGGAAGCAGCCGGTGAGTATAACTGCTTCAAATGTCTATGCTGTTGGCTATCGTCGCGTGAGGAAACATCAGTAAACGACAAGATGGCGTGCTTCGTCATTCAAATGCGCTAACGGACTCTATTGTTGTTCTATGTATAACGCTACACTAGTCTGATGTGCAAAACCATTTTGCTTGCTACTGCTAAGGTTTAATCACATACAATAGTCCATAAACCGAATCATGTCCTCATAAACTGCGAGTAAAGACACACAAATGTTGACAAGCCACTAAATACAGTACATACCACAGAGACGGACATCCTGCTGTTGCCGTTTCTCCTGTTCAATTTATTTCAGCCTCCGAATGATTCTGGATCATTATCTGTGCTAGCCATGGGTTTCTCCACACTTGAGGACGTCACCGCTTTGTGTGCGCTCGTCATTCTTTAGCTCCGCCCACACGATACGCCTCCAGGCGCTCGGTTTTTTCCGGAAAGACTTGGTACAGCCCATATTTCTTTTATAAATATAATAAAACTAAAGACTTTTCGGAGATATGAAGGATGCAATACTACTCTATAGGTACTCAAGATTGACATGAGATTGACTGAAACTCAGTGTTTAACCCCCCCCCCCCCCCCTTTAAGTATTGGGTTTCAACTTAGTCAAAAACACTACATTGACAAAAGTTTTGGGACGCCTGCCGATACATGCAGATGAACTTTAAAGACACCCCCTTCTTCATCCATAGGTTTTAATGTTGAGTTGGCACACCCTTTGCAGCTACAACAGCTTCCACTATTCTGGGAAGGCTTTTCACAAGGTTTAGGAGTGTTTATGGGAATTTTTGACCATTCTTCTGGAAGCACATTTGTGAGGTATCCACTCTAATTCATCCCAAAGGTGCTCTATTGGGTTGAGGTCAGGACTCTGTGCAGCCTAGTCAAGTTCCTCCAGACCAAACTTGCTCATCCATGTCTTTATGGACCTTGCTTTGTGCTCTGGTACACAGTCATGTTGGAACAGAAAGAGGCCATCCCCAAACTGTTCCCACAAAGTTGGGAGCATGACATTGTCCAAAATGTCTTGGTATCCTAAAGCCTAAAGTGTTTCTTTCACTGAAACTAACGGGCTAAGCCCAACCCCAACCCCTGAAAAACAGCCCACACCATAATCCCCCCTCCACCAAATTTTACACTTGACAATATAGCAGTCAAGCAAGCTGTCCTGACTACAGCCAAACCCAGACTCATCCATCACATTGCCAGACAGAAAAGTGTGATTTGTCACTTAAGGGAACACATATACACTGCTCTAAAGTCCAGTGGCGTGCGTGCTTTACTACACCACTGCATCTGACACTTTGCATTGCACTTGGTGATGTAAGGCTTGGATGCAGCTGATCGACCATCGAAACCCATTCCATAAAGCTCTCTCTACGCACTGTTCTTGAATTAATATGAAGGCCACACAAAGTATAAATTATATACTATACCATACTAGTTATATTTTCAAATACTATTTAGTATGGACAGTATGCAGATTGGGACACAGGGATAGTGTATCTAATGATCAAATGTAAAAAATAAACTTTAAAGTGGTTAAAAGTTTGACTTATATCTTACCAAGATGTGATTATATATAATTTATATACGTTATTATATACAGAAATGGACAATTGTGAACATATTTAGACAGTTTGTGAACCATGTTTTGCTTAATTTGTTTAATACAACTTTCCAAAAAGTCTAGTACAAACATTACTGTCACTCACCAATGGCAGCTTTCACATTTGCTAGGTGTAGACTATAGACAATCCCATTTTACAATGGTCAGTCTGACCTTCGAAGGTGGCCTTGAAGAATGCAGCCAACGACGTTAAGACTAATGTGATTGTAATCAAGGCATACATAATCCAAGTTAGCTGTTATGCTTTCTGCAATGGACCTTTATATGATAAACACAGTGTAATAATAAACTAATCTCTGGATTTACAAAGATGGAAGATTTGGCCTCCCTTTATATTAGGTGGCCTTAAGTATATGTACTTCAAAAAATAAGTACAATGTACTTACTGTTCAAATTTTATTGCAAATCACCTTTGCTGATATTGAGGTGGGATACGGGTAGAGTTAGGGACAGGTGTGGTGGTATGGGTAGAGTTAGGATACATGCAGGTATTTTTTAAAAATGCACGTAAAATGTAAAAACATGTATGTACACAATAAGTGCAATGTATCAAATGATTAATTCAAAAGTTAGTACATATATGTACTATAGTTCTTAAGGCCACCTAATATAAAGTGGGTCCGAAGATTTTAATTGAGAGGTCCTCTGATTTTACATCGTTTTTAATATGAACAAGTTTTGAATGTGAATATGAAATAGATGGAGTATGAAGCATATTTTGTTAAAGGGGGGGGTGAAACACTCAGTTTTAGTCAATCTCATGTCAATCTTGAGTACCTATAGAGTAGTATTGGATCCTTCATAGCTCCGAAAAGTCTTTAGTTTTATTATATTAATAAAAGAAATATGGGCTGTACCGAGTCTTTTTGGAAAAAAACGAGTGCCTGGAGGCGTATCGTGTGGGCGGAGCTAAAGAATGACAAGTGCGCAAAGCGGTGACGTCCTCAAGCGTGGAGAAACCCATCACTATCGAGCTCAGCTAATAAATATATGATCCAGAATCATTCGGAGGCTGAAATAAATTGAACAGGAGAAACAGCAACAACAGGACGTCCGTCTCTGTGATATGTACTGTATTTAGTGGCTTGTCAACATTTGTGTGTCTTTACTCGCAGTTTATGAGGACATGATTCGGTGTATGGACTATTGTATGCGACTAAACCTTAGCAGTAGCAAGCAAAACGGTTTTGCACATCAGACTAGTGTAACGTTATACAAACAATTATACCCGTTATACCTACCGGGAGAAGAGCCCGTACGGCCCATACAAGGACCTTCCTCTCTAGTAACGTCAAACCGACCCAAACTCGAAAAAAACTCTCCGAAACTTGTGAGAAACGGGAAGGAGTATTTTTGACACAGAAATACTCCATCAAACATCCAACATTAGTTTTTGAAACTTTGTCTATGTTTAGGATGGGAATCCAAGTCTTTAACAGTGTAAAAAGCTCAGTATGCATGAAACAGCATTTCACTCCCCCCTTTAATATATTTTATAAGTCTTATTAAAACTGTTTAGTGTAAGACAAGCATCCATATAATCGTGATCATAAAGTCAAATCCAGACCCATAATTGAAGCTGGTATATGCCAGTTAGCGATGCGCACATTTCACAACAGCTGCCGCTAATTAAACATTCATGCTTAGGTTCCTGTGAAAATCCTGTTTGTTGGTGAATTCTGGGGGAGGGCTGGGAAAACGCAGCAAGCATAAGGTGGCGAGAATGCGACTTGTGGAATTGTCAGAGTTTGCCTCCTCCAGTAGAGCCATGTGGCAATGAATCTCACACACACTTTTTAAAAGGAGCTGCTAAGTAAAAGAATGGTGTGAACATTTATTATGAAAATGTTCATTTACAAACTGGTCCCTACAATTACTCCAAGAAAAATATGTATGAATTATTTAATGAAATTACCTTTTAGGAATAGAGCTCTGGTGGGGTTGGTTTCATTTAGTGCAGGCTCATCCCAATGTAATATTTATGTTAATATCCTGGGAAGAAATGGAAATACAATACAAGTAACAGTAAATGGATTTAATCGTTCAGCTGTTGCGAAAGTTGTTTAGCAATATAGATGCGGTAGTTATAATAATGTAATAATGATATGCAGATATACTATAATTCATCTGTATCATGTTACTTGAACACCACATAAATAAAAGTACCCTTGGGCAATATTATAACACAATAAAAACTCTGAAACATAATTAAAAAGTATTTAACTATCAAAAGTCCAAGGGAGCACAAACAACAGTGCTTTTGTATGTAAAGTAAACCAGTATATTTGTAAACTATTTCATTCTGTGGTTAATAGTGATGGCCATTTATTAAATAAATAAAATGGTCGACTTCTTTTCCCTCCTAAGGCTAATTTTACTAGCCTAAAAAGCCAGACCCAGGTCTGGGATAGAGTTCTTCACGGCAGCGGCATAGCACCAAATTTTGGGCTCTGGGTACAAACCATCTTGCTGGGCCCCTGTACCAAATACCATAGTGATACCAATGGGTGGGGTATTGCATTTTTATCATAAAAACACTTAAAATGTAAACAAAATAAGCCATTTGTACATAAATTCTATACAAATGTTAGTGCATGTACTGTATATGTATGTATAGAAAACTGACTTCTAAGGAAAGCCTGATTTAACGCATGTGCACGGAAATAATGTACTCAACAATATATTTAAAATCAGAAACAAGACCTCAGGTGAACTGTCACATAAATGCTTTCTTTGACGCGCAAATTGCGTAAAAAAAAGCTCATATTTCAGGTTGCTCCAGCCACCGTGCGAGTGCAGACTCAAGCGCGTGTCATTTTTCTATGGCAATCCGATCTTCCGCTGTGACTGTAAAAATAATGTGACTAAACCATTCTTGTTTGAGAGTCAGCCGAGTCTGACTACCAAAACTTTAAGATTTTAAAGTTGTGGTAGTCAAACTTGGCTCACAGAGATTATGGAAAATAAATAATGCTAACGTCAGCGACCATGGCACTGAAGGAGCAATTGTTATTAGTTCAAAAGGGCAAATAAATCAAAGTTATTATATGCAAGTTAACTTGAGTCGAAATGCAAATCTGCAAAGATGCATAAATCCGTCACTGTGACAAAGTGGACTTTTACAGCTGAAATGATGAGTGAATCAAGCATTCTTGGAACAATATTGTAGGCTGAGACAGTTATTTTTTGCAGCTTGTTTATTGACTTGTTAAGAGCAGTTTATAGTGGAATATGATATAGTCGGGTCCAGTCGGGTCTGTGTCTTCCCGCTGGTTTGAGCTCCAACTATCCAATAATAGACGGGTCCATATCGGTTCCGGGTACTATATTTTTGCCATTTCTCGGATCTGCACGGTTCCGGATCCAGCTTTTTGAAATAGTAGACGGATCCGGGTCAGTTCTGTGTGGAACATTGCGGGTCTCTTTGGGTTCGGGTACACATTTTTGGACCCGTGAAGACCTCTAGTCTGGGACCACACCATTTACAGAGATCAAGGGGCAGGATAAACGGCTGCCTTTCAAATTCTCTCTGCATACAAGTTGTATGCATACAAGTTGTTCCAAACCCTTATACATTTCTTTGTTCTGCTGTACACAAAGGAAGACATTTGGAAAAATGTTTGTAACCAAGCTGATCTCGCCCCCCTTTGACATTGTAGGGAAAAAAATACAAGTCAATAAGAGGCAAAATCTGCTTGGTTTCAAACAATCTTCCAAATATCTTCCTTTGTGTCCTTTAAACCACAAAGCCATCTAATTTTAAATACTTGCAACCTCTGAAAGAAACAATTGCATGGCACTTTTACTACATAGTTTTATTTTGTGTCTTATGAGCAGGCAGGTGTTATTAACTCAGTGCTATTGCCAGATTACAAGCTGGCCTCATTAACAGAGGAAACGATACAAATGGACTGAAGATCGGGAGGAGACCCCATGATGTCTCATTCGAGCTGTTCAAATCATTTCTGGCACAGTGTGAGTCATTTTATTTGAAATCCAGCAGTAGCGCACAGCAGCATGTCCGGGTGTTGGGGAATAGTTGACAGTTAAAATCAAGGTGATGGGTTCCAGTATGAGGGCAGGCGTTTTGGGAGAAAGCTCTGTAGGTAAAGCTACTAACTGTTGGCTTTTACGGTAGAATTAATCTACAGAGAACTTTCACTATGCGGTTCAAAAGCATGTATTATTTAGACATTTTGCAAAACAGCATTGCAAATGAAATAGTGAATTTACATTCCGAAATTCAATGCACTTTTATGCAATTACATTGTGTTGGTAATGAAATCACTAACCCTCCGTTTATTTAATCGTGTTCTCCTTTCACAAGATTATAATGTTTCCATTATGCAAACTATATTTTACTCATAATGATATTTTATGCACATTTTCTTCCATTTATTATTAGACACGAGCAAAAACAAGAGGCTGAATTATATACTGGAGAAAAAAGCAGCATTGATTAGCCAATTCAATTACACTCCTTTCAAGTCTGATATATTGATACACAAATATTTTTACTTAACTTTAAATGCATTACACCCGGATGCCAGTATTCTTTATTTCCCACGCTAAAAAAATCCTGGAAAATCACTTACAAAGGGCTCCGGTTTCCGTAATGATCTGTTAAAATCAATGGTCTGAGACCAAGGATGAGAAAAAATGTTCTTGATTCTTTTGCTTTGTGGACCCCGACGCATTTTACAATGATTTATTAAACCGGCGGGAAGCGTACAGCTTCGGTTTAAAGCAGAGCATGCTTGTCTTTGAAAGGGCGCCATTTTACAAAATAATTAATGCCGTTTTTGTTGGTGCACCCGGCCTATAGGAGCACCATTTGGTTTAGATCTCTGCTATGGTCCATTAAATATGAAACTTTGCTGGATCCAGGCACAAAATTCTCTTTAATTAAACCTACATGCTACATCACACCACTGCTAGCTGCTTTTAAAGGACAATTCCGTTTTTACTCCGTGACAGCCGACTAATGCAGTGACATGGAACAGCAGTACTCTAATGCATGAAGGCCGGCACCAAAGAGAGTGCACAACACAGCACATTTTACCTTTCTTTTGCAAAGAATGGCCTTCCCATAATGGGTTTAGGAACATTAGGAAGAAAATAGAAAGTGAGGCCGAGATGGGAGGGAGAGACGAAGAATATGCCACGTCTGCTTGGAAGAACAAAGAGCTGATTAAATTACTTTAAGCTTTTATCCCCTTACATCTAATCAGAGTTGAGAGGTACTGTTTTTCACACCTTGCTTGTGTTTTTTTTTTTTGGTGACATTTTAGTTTGCCTTGTTTAAATTTGACAGTCTAATGGCTCAATGCGGCCATTCTCTACACCTTTCTGCTCCCTTTTTTCTTTCGTGCCCCTCTCCACCTCTCACATGCTCTTTTCTCATTAAAGCTCATGGTCAACACGCTGAGATACAGGGCCACAGTAATGGTTTCAGCCCTCAGGAAATTGCAAATGCCCCATAATGAAATATCACAATCCATAGACGTAAATCAATGGCATATAGAGTATGAGGCATCCTCCATCAAAAGACTGTAATACCATCCTCCTCCAGAGTGGCTGATTGGTGATGATGGAGAAGAGTCCTTCTTGTCGTGTTAAGTTCCTTTTCATTCTGTCCTCTTACCCGACCCGGCGGCCTGCCGATAATGGAAAACAGCGCCTGTGTGTCCAGGTTCACGATGAAGACCAGGGACAAACAGAATGAATTAGGCCTGCTTAGACACAAAAATCTCTAGAATAGCTGTGGATGTGGTTATGTGAAAAATAAGCACTTTACCTTGAGGAAGATGGGCGGTACAGCTGAAGTACCAATGTTAAATGAGCAGTTGGGTTACGCTAAATAAGATTTCAAGAGATATGTCCATGAGGACCCATAGTACTGAATGAGTGGACACTACAAATGATCAATATCTTCCATCATTGTATACACAAAGAAAATTGTGGGTATTGTTAAGATAGGAAGTAAATAAGACAGTAAATAAAGTCTGAAGGTATTTCTAAAAGCACATTCAACGCTAGATATGGTATATTTTCAGCCAGTGCGACGTTGTAGGCCATTACTGGGACATACTACCATACCTTAGTTTGTCATAGGGCTAAAGATTAAAGCTAAATTCAGGACCTTAGAAGTTCTTACCTTGAAATTACTATTTTTTTATTTATTCATTCACCAACTGTATGCAACATAAAAACTCCTGCCAATACTGCAAGGGTTTATGGGCAATATTAGCTCAGTAATACATACAGTACATTGAAGACTGATCTAACATTATAAGATCAACCAAAACAGATATAATAGACTGACTGAAAACAACTAAATGTAATTGGTTATTTTATGCTGGTAGGTCACATGACAGTATCAAAATGGAGATGTAGTATGTTCGCATTTAATTTAGAGGGTACAACAGGGCTAAAGGAACACCTAAAGAATAAGGTGCTTTCCACCATGCACTCCCATCAGGATTGCCAGGTCTTTGGAACAAAAGTAGCCCAATGGGTAGTCAAAAGAAGGCCAAAAATAAGCAATTTTCATCATCGGTTGACCAAATTCTCAACTGAATTTGTATGTTTTAGTGTGTTGGTGGAGGTGAAATTGTACTTATGGGGTAGAAATCAACCCACGGAAAAATATTTAACCTGTGACAAAACTTTAAAGTAGCCGAATTGCGAGGGAGGATTGGCGGACTTGGCAACACTGACTCCCATTTGCAGATTTTTTTTGGGTGTAAAAATAAATCATTAAAGTGTTTTGCTTAAAATCTCATAAATGTATGGTAAGGTGGGCCATTTACCTCACACATGGGATAAAACCCACATGGGGAAAAATTCACAAAGGATTTATAAAAATATTTTAACTGAAGTAATGTTTTTAATAATGTCTAAGTTAATACTTGTTCAAAACAATCACTTGATAGTTATATACAATAGATATACTGTCATTAAAATACGTTAATATAAAAATATACAGCCCCAACAGCAGGGATGCTTTTACCCCAAACACCATACTTTAAATTCTTCAGTTACTGAAAATAATTAGCAAGACCTCTGTCTCAAAATATATTCAATAATTTTATCGATTCTCATTTGCTACTTAAATCTACAACATTTTTAAAAACTATCAAATTCCCATGATCGCGTCAAGGATCAGCCAAATTTCCACGTGTATCTTGAAATGTTTTGGAAAGTGCTGCGGCAAGTTTTTGTGCCATCTAGTGGTTTAGAGGAAAATGAAATCAAATGTGCTCTTTTCCCTGTTTAGCACCGTTGTACCCTACTACCCATATTCATAATATATAACATACTTTTGAGAAGTTAATTTAAATTAAAATGTAGTATCTACTCAGACATTATGTGTAATCCGAAAGCAGCAAGAGTCTGGCGGTCTTCGCTTTTCAGTGTCCTACAATGGGTGTTTTTTTAATTGGGATTCACCCAAAGAGACAGAACATTCAACTGAAAGTTGAGTCATTATATAAGAGGACAGTGATCATCTGGAGGGCCAAGATGTGCTTGTTAAATAAGTTAGCTGGTTTCCAACTCCTGGTGACTAAAGCTGCTATAATCCTACTCAGCACTACTGGATTAGTAAAAGCACGGGGCTAATGAACTCTGCATGGATGCTCTCATTACAGGCCGTGCTGAGATAATAGAGCAAAGGTTTAGGAGGGAAAGCTTGCCATCCTCCACTTCTATCCTCTTACTCCCCATCACTCGTGACCTGGAAGATGTCTGGACTAATCATCGGGTTTGTAAGCCACTTCTGAAGCAGAGGTAAGTCCCAACCCCTGCCTAGACGGAATCGGAACGGCGCAGCGAGAAACAAAATGAGCCAGTCCGTCCAACCGAGACAGACTCGGAAAATTCTGCTCTGACATCCGCAGGATAGCTGTTTACCTGGTCGCCATGAGCCCGGAGAACGGTGGGGACAAAGGGGACAAAAACCTCAACTGCAGACGAGCTCAGTGGGGAGGGGATTGCACTACACCTGATTGGATGATTGATGGCAGCAGGAGATCCAATCACGGCCTTTCAGTGAGTACAGTTTGTTTAAGTGGACTGGCAGAAGGTATTTCAGTCTGTCTGGCCCAGCAGGGTCGACATTTGGATTGCACGTTTCTGTTGGATGAGGGAGAAGGAGATGGGTTGGGTTGAACGGCGCAAAGCGCTACCAGCAAGTTACGGTCGTCGGCTGCCAAGAAAAGCCTCATAACCATGGCAACATGCCGAACAGAACCCAGGCCCTCTTTTCGAACGTTATTGCCGCACATGTCCAAAGCTTTGCTTTATTTTTCTTAAGCAAACAGCTGTCTCTTGTTCCAGTGGGAGCACAGACCGCTGTAGATTCTCCTTGTTTAATGAGCGGTTTGACAGGAACGTCTTCACCCTGGGAGAAGAATTAATCACAAATTCAATTGCCTAAACATCTGACGGGAAGGATCAAAGTCATGAAATGTGAAATTGGTTGAAGATCGGTTTGACAGAGCTTGTCCTTTCCTCAGTTCAGTCTTGCAAAACAATACTCTTTTAACGTGATCTCCCCCCTCGGTAGCTGCCATTGTTCATAGCAATCATCATTTGTGAGGGGAAAAAAGCTGCTATGTCATAATTGTTACAGTATGTAGGTGTTGCTAATGGTTTCTGTTGGGAATGTTTTAAAAATAAAATGGGTTTGGTGTTGCGTGTCATTTTCGGTCATTGTATCTGTCTTCTGTGGCATTGTATTTCAAGTCATTGATCTGTATTGGACAGAAAACATTCTGCATCACGTGCAACAATTCTAATAGATCCGACAAAGATTACAAAAGCTTTCGCCGTGTAACTCCGTGAAACAACTATTGATTCGGTCACGGTAGCTGGCTCGCACCGGTGACAGATATAAGTGTTGGAGATATGCTCAGGATGAAACTCATTTTGCTTCCAAACCTATAAATCTACACTTGTAGACTCAGTTGTGTTTTTACACAGTTCATTGCTGTTGATATATATATATATATATATATATATATATATATATATATATATATATATATATATATATATATCAACAGCAATGAACTGTATATATATATATATATATATATATATATACAGAAATGTCTCAAACAGAGTCCTTTTACACACACACAAACACACACACACACACACACACACACACACACACACACACACACACACACACACACACACACACACACACACACACACACACACACACACACACACACACACACACACACACACACACACACACACACACACACACACACACACACACACACACACACAGTATAAGCACTATACAAATTTCAGAGCAAACAGTTTACAAGTTCACACTTACATATAATCAGATATAGTAATATAAAAAATTGCATATTTGGTGTGCTGTCCAAGGAGAGGGCTTTTAGCTGGGAATTTGTTGCACCACATTACTTTACAGGCACAATATGTAAGATATTTGGATTAAAACATCCCAAAAAACACTTGAACAATGTTATGATTGTCGTGATATGATTTCTGCCTGAGTGCAATCAGATACTTTTCCACAGACTGAAGAGGTGAAGACAACAACGTCATCAAGCTACGTTTTGAATAAGCAACCTCTGGCGGCGAAAATTACATATTGTGACTTATTTTTTTGTTACATTTTTGACATATTTTTTGACATATTAATAAGCAGTATTGCAAAAATATTGTTTTCAAAGAAATATTTTAAAGATAATAATAATAATAACAATATGAAATCCCCACTGGAGTCAATAATTTAATTCCTTAAAGCTCATCTTTGATCTCCAATATAAATTAAAAATCTTCATGCCTTAAAATATCTTGAATGTAACTGTACGACCTTGCTTCATTTAGATATACACGAAAACATAACAAATGCAAATTAGCCCCGTCTCCACTTACACCAGCTCAGAAATCCACTCTCTCAACTTTACTTTAGTAAACGCTGCACAAAGGTGTTGTTAAAGGTACACAAACCATGTTTCCATTTTTGCAAACGACATGGCTGCACAAATTATGCTACCGGAACACAACAATAACAGACCAGGGCTGCATTTTCCAAAAGCATTGTACGGCTAATGGGTCCTGTACACTGTGAGATTTTTCAAAATCCTTTGCGAATGTCCCTTGTCAGACTGTACGAACATGATCCCCGATGTAAGCCGTGTCACACTGTAAGATCTCAGTTGGCATTAATGTCAGACTGCACAAAAGTTAAGGCGCGCTAAAAACGGAGGCGCGCAAGAAATCTCACCCGGAGCTTTATCATCAATGAATGACGCGTTCAGTGACGGTGAGCTGCATTACGCGCGGGACTGAAATGCTGGCTACAAATAAATCTCTAGCTCTCGTTTTGGTCATAGTTTGTCTTGAATCATAGTTTGCTGGTGAACATGTCAAACTAACGACCAAAGACGTCAGATTTTAGCCTAGGATCTGAGGAATCTTTTAGGATTTCCTAAATTTGTCTCAGACGGCCAAATCGTGGGCAAAATCGCACAGTGTGCACCTGGCTTAAGTTGATCGTAGAGACTGTTGGTGGCTATTGTTAAAATGTTTTTGGGAAATGCAGCCCAGAGCTGTCTCTTTCAACGGCTCTGTAACATACCAGCCTTGACGACCGTAAACAATAACATGGAAACGGAACTGCATGCTCTGCTGACTTCGTGGTCCTTAGCAGCCATTGTGCAGTTAAATGCTGTATTGCAATACTGCAGCTGTCTACATGTGCAAGAAGCACATTTTTACATTTGTACGTGCATACCCAGTGTGCAACCGTCATTTTGGTCACGCAGTGTAGACAGAGATCGTTACTGAAATGCAATGGAAACACCAGTGTAGATGAGGATTGTTAGTTAAATGTAGTGTTGTACTCTTGGTTTTGAGACCGGTCTTAAGATCATTTTTTATGGTCTTTGTCTTGTCTCGATCTCAACCACATTTGTACTCTGTCTTGTCTCGGATTCAGACTAAGAGGACTCTGGATTTAGTTTCAAGACCAGTCACGGCTGCTGAGATATTAAAAAATTGCCAGTGCATTGCCTGATTTATTTATTAACATCATTAATGCGATTGGATGTAAAGCGTACTGCTTTAAATCAGATGCAATCAATAACATTTCTAATTTGATTTAATGTGCCGATTCAGAAATTAATTATTGATTTTTTTGTGTTGATTGGATTGTGTTGAAAATGTCACCAAAAGGAATACAAATGCTCACAAAATTCAAGATATTGAAAAAAGTTATGCAAAAAGTTCTTGTATGAGAACTGGATTTATAACATGATATAATTAACCAATATCACAAGAGCAAGTGAGCTGTTTTCACAAATTTGAGCATGTATGCAAACATGATATTGCTTTAACAAACATTCATTAATTATTATTTTTTTAAACATTATCCTCGACATTATTTATGCATTTGTAATTTACCATTTCTTCTGTATCACCTCTGTAGTGCAAAGGTGAATTGTGTTGTTAATGATTTAATTTGATTGGTAACAGCTCTATAGTGTCTCATTCTAATAAATTGATAAGTCATTTATTATAGGTTATAAGTCATTTATCAGGTGGCAATGTGGATCTCTCTGAATTTAAGGAGTGCTGGTCTGGTCTTGGTCCTGCCTTGGTCTTGATCTCAGCTTCCTCCATGTTGGTACAGTTATGAAAATGTTCACACATCATTAATCAGAGATGGGTTTGTGTGCATAGCTTGTGTTTTACAGAGAGAATTGAGTTTAATAATCACTAAGGTGAAATTCACACCAGGATTCCACCTCCAACCAACAATACCTCAAATAACCCATCTGTGAAATGTATCAACACATGGAAATTAGGTTGTGTATAGCCTATATTTGTACACTATTTGCTTAATGTTTATTCATTACTCTCTTTTCAGATGCAGCTGGAGAATGCATTGCGGCGATGCTGGGTTTTGTTTATGCACAATCCAAAGGTTTGTTTCTAGATGTCAATGCACTTCCTGCAAACTCAAAATTAGAATTCTACCTGCAAATCAGAAGGAACACTTGAGTCGCTCGATCAACAGAGCAGGCAGGGCACTGGAGGTCATTGTGTTATACTGCTGGATCATTACAGTATTCAGAGGACTGGGCTTGTGGGGTAACCCCATCTGTTACACAGTGCCATCTAGTGGTCGACAGTGAGAAGACAGTAGGTTGCATTCAACCTGCCTGTTTTCCTTACTAAACAAGATCTTATTAAGTGTGGGTTAAGTTCAATGAATGTGCTATCACAATATCAACCACACACATGGGAATTGTGTTCACACGTATGACATATGAAGAGGCGCCTTGATTTAAAACACTAAGTAAGCAGTAATATAAAGGGGTCATTAAATGCCATTTGTGTACAAGCTAATATAATTCTTTAGTGTCTAAATGAAAAGTTTGTATTTTACTTGAATTAAAAATCATCCTTAGTATTGTAAGAAAACACTCATTTTACCTGGTCAAAAATAGCTCTGTTTTCAGCAAGCCATATCAGTGCATGTGACTTTATTTAAATGATAATGAGCTTTGCTCACCCCGCCCCTCTGTTCTGTGGGGCGGTTTAAAGGTCCCGTTCTTTGCGATTCCATCTTTCAAACTTTAGTTAGTGTGTAATGTTGCTGTTAGAGCATAAATAATACCTGTAAAATTATAAAGCTCAAAGTTCAATGCCAAGCGAGATATTTTATTTAACTTAATACATTTTATTTATTTTTTTGAAGTTCCCTTTCAAAGCCTACAGCTAACGGCCAGTTTGTAGTACACCCGTGCACTTCCTGCAGGAATGATGTCACTGGAACCGTTCGTTGACTAACCCTCCGCCCACAAGAACTCGCAAAATAGGGGCGTGGTCTTGTTGCTCTCCCACGTGGCGATGAGAGCGCATTCAGCACTTGCATCTCCCCGTTATAGTAAGAGGTGGGACCTTTCCCGGCATAGTGTGCTAAGCTGCTGTCCAATCACAACACGGGAAGCGCTGGCCCAATCAGAACTCGTTACGTGTTTCTGAAGGAGGGACTTCATAGAACAAGGAAATCATCAGGCCGTTTTTAGGACAGAGGAAACAGCGCTGTACAGATAAGTAAATTGAGTGAAAAATACTGTCTTTTTACACGCGAAACATGAACTCATGTTATATTGCACACTGTAAACATAATCAAAGCTTCGAAAACACGCGAAGAATGGGACCTTTAACATAACGCATGTGGAGTGTTGCCAGTTGAAGGTATATTTTGGAGAAAGAATGGCAATGGAAGTCTCTGAGGACACATCTGTGCAACCATATCAATTTGAACCGTAGTCGGACCCGGAAAAAGATGACGGCCCAACAATTAAGGCTCGAACAGGACGTTTCTGAATGGTTGGTTAACGTAATGTCACTTTGATCTATCTTTGTATTGGCAGGGTACCGTAGTAAGATACGAATGCTATGTGTTTATGGATGTATACGTTAGTTTATTGACAGATTGATGTTACAGCTAATGGTCATGAAAAACTTGTTTTCGGTAGATGTAGGCTTGTCAGTGCTGCGCAACGTTATATTTTCTTTGCAGTGCTGAAGCACTGACATTAGGTCACCACGGGAATGTTTTAACAGAAACCGTTATAAACCATCTACAAAAGTAAGCTTGGTGTAGTGTAACCACGTTACCTTTATCACCAGCGTACACAGTTTGTAATAACACAATAACCATAACACGTTATTCAATATAAATGTGGGATTATGAATTATACTGAGAACGTCATACATAGAAAGCGAGCTGTAATTTGATATGAGACAGGGGAAAACATATAAGGAGATTATTAAAAAAACACTGGATGGATTTTTATCAATATAGGATGATTGAGTATAGGCACTGCCAACACACATTTCCATACAATCAACTTGTAAAAGTGCATGTACCATTAAATGACCCCTTTAAAACGCTTGCATCATTTAGAAGATTTCAAGACATTGGATGATTTTAAGATTGGTGAAGAGGATTTTTGGAGTTGTGGTATCATTAGAAAACAATATAAAACAATATAAAATCAACAGAAAACTTGGCATAATGGCCTAAAATCAGGAGATTAACTGGGTTGCAACAGCATTTCGGCACCTTTAATTAAATAATAATAAGAATAATAAACTGATTAATTATGAATCATTGGTTAAATTGGGTTGTTGCTGTATTATGAATGCTTGTTTCCGCCACAGAATAAAAAAAAGAAAAAGGTAATTATGGCTTTAGAACTCACAATACTGACTTTATGAAATGCAGTTCTGAGAAAAATCAGAATTGTAGGTTATAAAGTCAGAATTACAAGATATAAACACAATTTTGGGGGGAAAAGTGAAATAAAAACTCGCACATATCTTTTAAATTGCTTTATTTTGTGGTGGAAACAAGCTTCCATATAATGTTTTTCCAGCATCTTACAAATATTTACACTGCTCAAAAAAATTAAAGGAACACTTTTTAATCAGAAAATAGCATTAAGTCACTTAGGGCCTGTACACACGAACACAGGTATTTTCAAAACCACAGCTTTTTCTACACGGTTTGGCTGTTCGTCCACACGCAAACGCTGTATCCGGTTACTGAAACCGGACTTTTTTGAAAACTCCAGCCAGGGTGAAGATTTTTAGAAACTCCGGTTACAGCGTTGTCGTGTAGATGGTGAAACCGGAGATTTCGGCTTTTTAAAATCAAAGTGTGCGCCGTTCTCTCCTTTGTTTGACGTCAGATTGTCCACGTTATCTCCTTTTGATTTCCGTGAGTCGAGTCTATGCGGTGGACTCTACTAACAGCGCTTATCACATCTATAGCCTACAGATACATGTTCAGTTATTCCATTGTATTGCAGAACAAAGGGGCCAGAATGCAATAATACAATATAGTAAAGCAAGTGTGTGAAGCTATTACAGTCCACTTCGGCCCTGCACCTGTGTATATACAGTTACCCAGTGGTGGGCCGTCAGGGCCAGCAGGGCCTTCTCTGCTGGCCCTGTCAAAATCATTATATATATATATATATATATATATATATATATATATAGTTACGATTATATTTCCAGAAAGAATGTATTTATTTTTGGTGTATTTTCCATATGTCATCATCTAAACGCATCACAGCCCCGAGGACCAGCACTAGTAGAATAGCTTGCCTTCCATTGAAGCTGCTATTTTCCATTGGACCATAGCTTTGACTGACGTGGGTCATTAGCCAATCAAAATTTGATGTGTAGTGATAGAACGGCCCAGAGGCCCAGCGATGTGTCGGTGTGCTACCCCCTGCTGATGTCATCAGCCGTCTGAACTTTTCGCGGGTTGTGAGAATTCTGTGTGAAATAAACTATGGCCGCCGCGGATGACAGGCTGCGTGCGAATGATCGATCCTGATGTCAAGCCGGTAATGTTAGCTAACAAGCAGTGTTTTTTCTGTTTCTTTGGATGTTCTGTTGGTCCATATTTTTGTTTGTTTAAGAGTATTTGTGCCAGCTGATTTTGATTCTTTTCACCATTTGCCTACACGGTGACACGTGAGTGCAGTATCATCAATAAATAGTCAAATTGCCTTTTTGTCTCGCGTGTACACTATGAAAGCAAAGTTCGTAGTAGTATTGCGTACAGTGCATTATTGTATTTTGTGTGTGTGTGTGTATTATGACACACAGGAGAGGGTGAAATATGAGGACATTGGCCATGTCACTTTTCAAAATGCTTATAAATCATACAGGATGAGGTTTTTTTTAGAAAGTAAAAATGCAGAATGTTTCATGTGATGGGTAGGTTTAGGGGCAGTGGCAGTGTAGGGGGATAGAAAATACGGTTTGTACGGTATAAAAACCATTGCGCCTATGGAATGTCCCCATATGTCACAAAAACAAACGTGTGTGTGTGTGTGTGTGTGTGTGTGTGTGTGTGTGTGTGTGTGTGTGTTGTTATGGCGTGGGGCGTGTTGATCGTTAGTGAAGGCCCTGACTGAAACCCCACGGTACGCTACTGCAGTTACCTGTCACTGCGTCCAAAGTAAAGGAACTTGTAGAAGTGTTTCACTTGAGCCCATGGCATCCCTCAGTCAGTGTAATGTGGATCAGTGCCGTGGATGGGACCCATGTGGAAATCAAGCAGCCAATCATAGCGTAGTTTTGCGTTCTCATGTGGACGCGATTGTTTTTTAAAACGGAGGAAAAACTCTGGTAATAAAAATACCTGTGTACGTGTGGACTAGGCCTTAAACTCCGGGGATATTGATCTGGTCAGTTAAGTAGCAGAGGGGGTTGTTAATCAGTTTCAGCTACTTTATCGTTAATGAAATTAACAAGAGGTGCACTAGATGGGCAACAATGAGACGACCCCCCCAAACTGTTTTTCACCAGTTTTGCATTTGGCTAGGGTCAGTGTCATAACTGGTAGGATGAGGCGATACCTGGACCCTAAAGAGATTGCAGAGGCAGTCCAACTCCTTCAGGATGGCACAGCAATACGTGCCATTGTTAGAAGATTTGCTTTGTCTCCCCTCCCAGCGCAGTCTCATGAGCATGAAGGAGATTCGAGGAGACAGACAGTTACTCTAGAAGGGCTGGGAAGGGCCCAGGTAGAAGGTCCTTAGCCCATCAGCAGGACCGGTATCTGATCCTTTGTGCAAGGAGGAAAAGCATACTCTGTGAGATCAGGATGGTGGAATCCCTTGGCGTAGTAGACATACATGCAGAGATAATGGTTCGTTTCGGTGTAGACATTCACGCGGAATCACACGGCGAGTTGCTGCAAGGAAATTTCAGCAAAATGGACTAGCCTGCTGCATAATTTTTCACTTTTATTTTCAGGGTGTCTTAGAAATTAGTCCTTTGTAGGTTGATTATTTTCATTTCCATAAAACGATGTGGCATCCTTTAGTTCATAACACATTACCCAGTGTATATTAGTATAGTTATCCAGCATGATATTTTTTTTCCCATTGAGATCTGAGCAGTGTATATAACAAATATAAAATAGCCCTCACCCATCAAGGCATGGACTCCACTAGACCCCTAAAGGTGTGCTGTGATATCTGGCATCAAGATGTTAGCAGCAGATCCTTTAAGTCCTGTAAGTTTCGAAGTGGGGCCTCCATGGATCAGATTTGATTTTTCAGCACATCCCACAGATGCTCGATTGGATTGAGATCTGGGGAATTCGGAAGCCAAGTCAACACCTCAAACTCGTTGTGCTCCTCAAACCACTGAACCATGTTTGCTTTGTGTAAGAGCGCATTATCCTGCTGAAAGAGGCCACAGCCACCAGGAAATACCATTTCTATGAAAGGGTGTACATGCTCTGCAACAATGCTTAGGTAGGTTGTACGTGTCAAAGTAACATCCACATGAATGGCAAGACCCAACGTTTCAGCAAAATATTGCCCAAAGCATCACACTGCCTCTGCCGGCTTGCCTTCTTCCCAGAGTGCATCGTGGTGCCATGTGTTCCCCAGGTAAGCGAGAGAGAGAGACAGAGACAGAGAGACAGAGACAGAGACAGAGAGAGAGAGAGAGAGAGAGAGAGAGAGAGAGAGAGAGAGAGAGAGAGAGAGAGAGAGAGAGAGAGAGAGAGAGAGAGAGAGAGACTACTCCTTTCCCATATAAATCCACTCTTAACTAATCCAGTACACATATTGTTTCAAACACTCAAAAACAGTTAAAGGGATGATTCACCCAAACGTTATAATTCTGTGTTTATTTACGCACCCTCATGTCATTCTAAACTTGCATGACTTTCTTCTGAGAAGCAAAATATAGAAGATAATATACAGAACTTTGTTCTTTGTTCATCTACTTTGGACTGTTTTGAGTCTCATTTAAATGGACACATTTTTCCTTTCAAAATATCTTATTTTATGAGTATTGTAGGCTACATTTTCCATTTGCCTATAGTGCACCAGAATCACAGGGGAAAAAAACCTTGATCTTAACATCTCAAAAGAAGGGGCAATAATGGCACTCGTTGGATCATCAAAGTTTGCTCAAAGTTGGGCAAAACTGAAGAGAAAACAGCTTGATTGGGCATTTCCTCTCAGAGGCACGCAGAAAAGTCATCATCATTCCTCACTATATTAACTGAGGCCAGACAGAGACCTTACAGCCTCAGTGCTTAAATCAAGCCGAGAAGAGAGAGAGAAGCAACACAAGCACAAAACACAAGTTATTAGGCATTCCTTCGTTTCTTTGACATTATTGCGTTTGTGTGGATGCGTTCTGCGGGGGCTGTAACGGACGAGAGGAATCATCCGTCAGGGGCTGATTATGTAATTTGGGGGTAATTGCCCCCTCCCGCCCCCCATCCCTCCTCTAAGCTTGCGGTGCGGTGTGACTGTGATGTCTGCTTCGTGCTAACAGGCACTAATAATTCTGTTTATCTGAACCGGCTGCCATATGCATATCCGCCCTGTTCCTCTGGCAATCAAATTACAGTCACCCTACAATAAATCACTGACAAACTGTTTATTAAACAAAGAGTCTGCGATTGCATTAGTAATGACAGAGATTAATTTGGGCTCTGTTGTGTACCAGAGAGTGCGCCCCCCTGGGCTTGAAGTTTTATGCATAATTTGATGCATGACTTTTCTATGTGTGCTTGATGCAGTGTTGCGACTGAGGTGGCAGAAAGTAAACACCACTTGTGACCTCTCACCATCAAGGGTTCACTAAATTCTCATAATTTAAGAGTTTAGATATGCATAATTTAAATGAGAGCCCAACTTCATAATCACAGGAAAATATAAAGAGAAGTGATATAGTATGTGTACACATGCAATTGATGTTTTCAGTGTATTCACAGCATTCTATATTACAACAGTGAACTCATTATAATGTTATATCACAAAATCAGATTTTCTCAAGTTGTTTTTATTAAATGTTGATATACGTTTAAAATTAATACACTCAGATTATTTGGAACACCTGTTCAATTTCTCATGAATGCAATTATTGTTAGATACAAAGAAAAACTGATGCGAGGATTCAAGTGCAAAAAGGAGATCTTTATTAACAAATAAAACAAACTTAAAACAAAAACCCACGAAGGGGAAAAACAGATAATCAGAATAATAACATACAAAACACATACCAGAAAGGGTCACAGGGAAACCGAGAGATGTAGACAGACAGTACAACAATCCGACAAAGACTGACAAACATAAGGAGCTTATAAAGGAAAGAAATCAAGAGGAACAGGTGGGAGAAATCAAACACTAATCAGATAACAAGAGGGAGGGATCAGACAATGACAGGAGCATATGCTCAACATAACAAAACCCACATGTGCACAAAAGACAGGACAGGCATGTGACATTACCCCCTCCTTAAGGAAGGCGGACACTCCACTAGGGATGGTAGGGACAGAACGGGGTGGGGCGGGAGGGAAAGACCAGGGGGGCACTGGAGGGACAGACCAGGGCGGGACGGGAGGGACAGAAAAGGAAGGAACAGACAAAGGAGGGGTAAACCAGGGAGGAACGGGGAAAAGAAAAAGTTCAGGAGGCCAGGGTGGCCCACAGAGCTTAGGCGGCCAAGAGGGCCCGCAGGGTTTAGGCGGCCAAGATGGCCCGCCGAGTTCTGGCACCAGGCCAGAGCAGAGTGCCTGGGAGACATTTCCGGCCCAGCAGCGTCCACCGGCACTGGGACCACTGGAACCCGATCCCCTAGAATTGGGACCACCGAAACACGATTCACTGGCAAAGGGACCACGTGTACAGGGACCACTGGCACAGAGACCACCAGAACACAATCCACCGGAACTGGGACCACCGGAACTGGGACCACTGAAACACGATCCACCAGAACTGGGACCACCGGCACAGGGACCCCCGGAATACGATCCACTGGATCTGGGACCACTGGAATAGAATCCACTGGAACTGGGACCCCCGGAACTGGGTCCCCTGGAACCGGGACAACTGGGACCACCGGAACTAGGACCCCCGGAATACGATCCACCGGCACAGGGACCACCGGAACTGGGACCACCGGCACAGGGACCACCGGCATCGGGACCCCCGGAATACGATCCACTGGATCTGGGACCATTGGAATAGAATCCACTGGAACTGGGACCCCCGGAACTGGGTCTCCTGGAACCGGGACAACTGGGACCACCGAAACTAGGACCCCCAGAATACGATCCACCGGAACACGATCCACCGGCACAGGGACCACCGGAACTGGGACCACCGGCACAGGGACCACCGGCACAGGGACCACCGGCACAGGGACCCCCGGAATACGATCCACCAGATCTGGGACCACTGGAATAGAATCCACTGGAACTTGGACCGCCGGAACACGATCCACCATAACATTAAATTTAAACCCCATGGATTACTTTAATGATGTCTTTACCTTCCTGGGGCTTGAAAATGGTAGGTGCATAGACTGTCAATGGAGGGACAGAAACCTTGCAGAATTTGCCATAAACATATATATAAGGGTCCTGCACAGTGCGATTTTTCAAAATCCTTTGCGAATGTCCCTTGTCAGATTGTACGAACATATTCCCGATGTAAGCCATGTCACACTGTAAGATCTCAGTTGTCATTAATGTCAGACTGTACGATAGTCGAGGCGCGCTAAAATGGATGCGCAAGAAAACTCGTCCGGAGTTTTATATCATCAATGAATGACGCGGTCGCTGACAGTGAGCTGCATTACACGCGGGACTGAAATGCTGGCTACAAAGAAATCTCTCGTTTTGGTCATAGTTTGTCTTGAAAACCGAGACATTTGACCGTCGTCGTGAGAAGTCACACTGCAGGATTGTGTGGCAAATCTTCTGACACTGCCAGAATTTTCGTCTGAGGTAAAATTCAACATGTCAAACTAACGACCAAAGACGTTCATGCCTAGGATCAGAGGAATCTTTTAGGATTTGCTAAATTTGTCTCAGACGGCCAAAATCGTGGGCAAAATCGCACGGTGTGCGCACGGATTTAGCTAGAACAAACAAAAACAAAAACTCTAGAGATTTGGCTAAATACAGGCCTATGTATGCACTACATATTAATTATATTTTTACCTTACCTGTTAGTGCTATCTTCATTATTTAATATATGTTTGAATAAATCTGTCATAAAAACATAGTTTACCAAGTTGAAATATTTTTATTATAACAAACAGAAGTAGAAAAAAATCTGTTATCAAAAAGATGATATAAAAAATGCCTATGTGCAATTAAAATGTTTGAGCTATTGATTATTAAATAAGTTTGATTAATTAATTTAGTCACACTTTAGTTTAGGGTCCAACTCTCATTATTAAAGGTACACTATGTAATTTAAAAAAATCAGTAAAATATTTTTAAAAAAAACACTAAGCCAGTGTTATATACTTTGTTCAGTTGAATACTTCTATTTGTAAATCTTGAGAAAATAAAATGCCTTTTTAACCAGAGAACCAGGACGTGTGAGAGAGTCGCTTGCCAATTGCGTCATATCTTGTGTTACCCTCGGTTTCCGCTTTTATTTTTGCAGAAATGCTTATTTTAGTAAGCAACTAATCACAACATAATTTTCCACACACTCAAATGTATCTGATATGATAAACAGAGCTTTGTTACCTCATACTCATGACCGGAAAAGTGGAAATGGTGCTGGAGACTGTGGCATAATCAAAGTACCGCTACTTGTGAGGTGTGTGTTGGGGCCTTGCTAAGCTCCCACAACACTCGGGCCTGCTCTGCTTCATACTACAGTAACTTTAATAATCACATCCATGAACATCATTTCTGCCCTATACTGATTCTTTTCTGCACTGGCTGTGAAGGGAAGACAACATGTCCCAAGATTCTGCGTTCAAACTTGCCGTCATCAAAATACGCCTTAGTTTTAAATAGGCCTCTAGTGGACGGAAATGTTACATAGTGTAGCTTTAACTAACTATTAACTATTACTTGTGCCTCAATAAATTCCTAATTACTGCTTATTAATAGCTAGTAAGGTAATTAAGTTTAGGTATTTAGTCAAATTAAGGGATGTAGAATAAGGCATTAATAAGTACTAACAGCCAATATTCTAGTAATATACATTTAAAAAAGCAACTAGTTAATAGTAAGAATTGGACCCAAAACTAAAGTGTTATCATCTATGTATTATTTATTTTCAGTTTTGTTTTTAGCAAATTAAAGTGAATTCTGAAAGAATCATTCAAATATAATTAAATTGAGTCATTTTCAATTATAGATGTATTTTAGACTTAATTACCCATAATTATGTTATTATACACACAATTTATGGAATATATTTTCAGAAATAATCATAATCTTAACTTGAAAGGCCACCTACAGAAATGTTATGTTTAATTTGAATAAATTAATGTCCAGTTTCCATAAATGAATTTCAGTAAATTCCTCTTTCTGTCATTCCAATTCACATTTCAATTTATCATCTTCCGTGCAGTGTGACCAATTAAAATCTCCGATTTATCACCCATGCAATCTAAAGAGCCAATCCTTACAGTATATTCTGAATTTTGTCCAATCCAACCATACACAGTTTCCAAAAGCAACATTTTGTCATAAACCATCTCTGCAGCCCATTGGACAGTGGCCACGTTGCCACCCAGGGCGTCCATGGCACATGCTCTTGCTCTCTATAACTCCATCTTCACACACACACACACACACACACACACACACACACACACACACACACACACACACACACACACACACACACACACACACACACACACACACACACACACACACACACACTATGTTTTATAACAGTATAACACATATGGGGTAAGATGTGCATCTCTGTACAGTGGTTACTGCTGATCAGCTCTCTCCACTCTTGTTAAAGCGACCCAGAGCAGCTGGTGGTGGAGGAAGAGAGGGGGAGGGCTGCATTTGGGGAGTATTTGCCTCCTATTCTCTGGGCCAGATGGGTGCTGATTATTGGGAACAAAGCTAGAGACACTATGAAGCCAATTTGAAGTTCCCCTGGGGCCCATATACAGCCTATTAGCAAAATCCAATTGAAAATGGAGCACAGGACCCTATTAGAGGGATGTTTTTGGCATGCGTGATGCTTTCCCTGTCACGAGGGCTTGAGATATGCATGCATGTGCCTAATCTGAATCTGCTGCATTAAGAATATGGGGAAGGTAGTTGCTTTTATCTGTAAATAGTGCATCTTCAAGCTGAACTGTACGTTTTCACAGTGAGTACTTCCCCAAAGGCATCATCTAGTTTGATCTGAACACTTGCAGCCTCTAATGAGAGACAGTTGTTAAATAGGACTTGACCCTCAATATCTAAACTTGAGCATCATACACAATGGAATTAATTAGGTATTCTCTTCCATGCCTTGTGAAAACGCATAGTGATATCCACTGAACTGCTGAGACCTTCTCTCATCGTTTCAGTCGACGAGTCGTCACTTTCCTGCTCGTCAAAGTTGGTTGGGAGTTCAGGTGGCGGATACGCAACTTGAGGGGCACGTCGGTCGTATGCTGTGCGTTAACCTTGTCTGGCAGATTTTTTCAGACATTCTGCGCTTGAGATCCTAGTGGGAGCTCCTGCGGCAGTGAGCAGATGTTTTTGTAAAAGTAAAACGCTAGGCTGGTCTTAAATATTTCACTGGGTTTTAAATATTTCACAATTATCTCTTCCACAGCACACCAAATGAACTTCAGAGAACACCAAATGCAAGTTTGAAAACAATGACCGTTTTCAAACAGGTGCCAAACTGACTCCAATGTATGTTGGGATGGTTGCCGAAAAACAAACCGCAAGTATGTTAACATCAACTTAATTTCAGTTGAACTAATACAAAAAAAAAATTTTAGGGGCCGGGGGGGGGGGGGGGGGGGGGGGGGAATGCTGTTTCATGCATAGCCTACTGAGCTTTTTACACTGTTAAAGACTTGGGTTCCCATGCTAAACATGAACAAAGTATGTGTCAAAAATACTCCTTCTGGTTTCTCACAAATTTCGGAACGTTTTTTTTATTTTTTTTATTGCAGAAACAAGTATACTGTTACATCTAATTATCTTAACAAGCAACAATGGATGACAACATAAAGTTATATTAAGAGAACAGTGGGAAGGAAAGGAAGTTAAAAAAATAAAAATAATTCAGAGGCAAGAAGTAAGTTATATCATTTTTAACAAATCATTGTATAGTTCCACAAGTTTGACTTTTTTTTTTTTTAGTGTCCTAATTAAATTGTTTAAGCCACAAAGGTAATTATTCAATATGGGTATTAATGATGAAAATGTACATTTATGAATATAGCATTTTGTCATCAAGATACATAGGCCTACATTCCGAATGAACTCTATACTATGATTACAATGAGAAAAATAACGAATTATATCACGCATGGTAAATTCAATGACAAAACTGGAAATTTTTATCAGAATTCTTTGATAAGGGGACACTTGAAGAAAAGTTGATCAACTGATTCAGTACTGGAATTACAAAAGTTGCAATTCAAATGAATATTACCAAATTTAGAAGTAATCTCGTTAGTTGGGTAAATGTTACAGTATGTAGAATTTTTAAATGTAATTCTTTAAATTTATTTGGTACACAAAATGTATAAGGTAATAACCATGCTTTTTTCCAAGTTTTGTAAAGTTTTTTTTGAGTATGGTTCTGTGTGACATCGAATGGGGTGGAATTTCCTTTCCTGTCCCGGAAGGGCGCGCAGGCGCATGACCAGAGTGAGAGAGCAAATGCACGCCCATAAACACGCTTTCATCAATGATGAAATCAACAATGTCACCAAAGAAGTGTGTTTTTGATGCAGCGGTCCCAACGATAAAGGTTTCCGGCCGTGCTTTGAAAGCAGACTGTAAGTAATAATGCTTCAGATGTCTGTGACCTTGGCTATAATCACGTAAGTACACATCAGTAAAAGACACGATTGTGTATAGTTAATTTATCAATGGAGCATGCAATGTATGGTGTGTGTTTAAATACATATGTTTATTAAACTCCCAGCCTGGTTCATTACTCAAAACCGCAATCATGGGTAAGACTGCCGACCTGACTGCTGTCCAGAAAGCCATCACTGACACCCTCAAGCGAGAGGGTAAGACACAGAAAGACATTTCTGAAGGAATAGGCTGTTCCCAGAGTGCTGTATCAAGGCACCTCAGGGGGAAGTCTGTGGGAAGGAAAAAGTGTGGCAAAAAATGCTGCACAACGAGAAGAGGTGACCGGGCCCTGAGGAAGATTGTGGAGAAGGACCGATTCCAGACCTTGGGGGACCTGCGGAAGCAGTGGACTGAGTCTGGAGTAGAAACATCCAGAGCACCGTGCACAGGCGTGTGCAGGAAATGGGCTACAGGTGCCGCATTCCCCAGGTCAAGACACTTTGGGCTACAGAGAAGCAGCACTGGACTGTTGCTCGGTGGTCCAAAGTACTTTTTTCGGATGAAAGCAAATTTTGCATGCCATTCGGAAATCAAGGTGCCAGAGTCTGGGGAAGACTGGGGAGAAGGAAATGCCAAAATGCCTGAAGTCCAGTGTCAAGTACCCACAGTCAGTGATGGTCTGGCGTGCCATGTCAGCTGCTGGTGTTGGTCCACTTTGTTTTATCAAGGGCAGGGTCAATGCAGCTAGCTATCAGGAGATTTCTGAGCACTTCATGCTTCCATCTGCTGAAAAGCTTTATGGAGATGAAGATTTCATTTTTCAGCACGACCTGGGGCACCTGCTCACAGTGCCAAAACCACTGGTAAATGGTTTACTGACCATGGTATTACTGTGCTCAATTGGCCTGCCAACTCTCCTGACCTGAACCCCATAGAGAATCTGTGGGATATTGTGAAGAGAAAGTTCCTGTGCCTCCATAACACCTCAGCAGAGCCACAGGCTGATCGCCTCCATGCCACGCCGCATTGAAGCAGGCATTTCTGCAAAAGGATTTCCGATCAAGTATTGAGTGCATAACTGAACATAATTATTTGAAGGTTGACTTTTTTTTGTAGTAAAACACTTTTCTTTTATTCATCGGATGAAATATGCAATTTTTTTGAGATTGCCAAAATCATCAGTATTAAAACAATAAAAGACCTGAAATATTTCAGTTGGTGTGCAATGAATCTAAAATATATGAAAATTTAATTTGTATCATTACATTATGGAAAATAATGAACTTTTATCACATATGCAATTTTTTTGAGAAGGACGTGTGTAGGAGGATAACACTTAAAGGTGCAGTATGTAAGTATGACAGAATGGGTACTGCAGTCCAAATTCAAAGTATTGGAGATTTGTTTCCCCCACCCCTTCCTCCTCACGCCCGTTTCACACATACTCCGTTTGCAGTGTGTATGCAGTGAGTATGTTTTTCCGTACCCATGTTAACAGATTACAGCTTTCACACTGCACACGGATGCTGTCCGTCAGTCCATTCCAGGTGTGGTGCATCTGCAGCAGTGCGGCGATTGGGGCTGCACGATTATGACAAAAAATTCATAATTGTCGATTATTCCCTTGAAATTGTAATTGTGCTTATTAAAAACGATTATCAAAATTTACATTGAATCATGTTGAATTATTTATGGGGCGTAACGATACACTTATGTCACGATTCGATATAAATCACGATACTTAACTTATCGATAAACTTATTGATATTTTATAAAAAAATAAAGAAGGGTTTTTTACTTTTTTATTTTGTTTTTATTATTATTAAAATATTATTGTTATTGTTGTTGTTGTATTATTATCAGGACGCACAAATATTACCCATTGCATCATTATACATTATATCCAGCATTATATATGGTGGTTTAATGTAGTAATGTCACTGAAACTCCGAAAACGTAATTTAATCCCCGCAATGCAGGCATTCTCTCCCTGTTGCAATGTCCCTCCTCTCCCGCTTTTAATGTACTATACATATAAGAATAAACCATCTAAAATGCTTTAAATAATCATACTAATAAAAGCAAATGTGATCTGGTGATTTAAATGATGTTTGCGCTTTCACTATGAGGAGTACCACTGCCCCTTTAAATGATGTTTCCGCTTTGAATTTGAGGCGTGTCAATCGGTGGGGTCTTCTGCTGTTGTAACCCATCCACCTCAAGGTTGTGTGTGTTGTGGCTTCACAAATGCTTTGCTGCATACCTCGGTTGTAACGATTGGTTATTTCAGTCAAAGTTGCTCTTCTATCAGCTTGAATCAGTCAGCCCATTCTCCTCTGAACTCTAGCATCAACAAAGCATTTTTGCCCACAGGACTGCCACATACTAGATGTTTTTCACTTTTTACACCATTCTTTGTAAACCCTAGAAATGGTTGTGCGTGAAAATCACAGTAACTGAGCAGATTATGAAATACTCAGGCCGGCCCATCTGGGACAAACAACCTTGCCACGCTCAAAATTGCTTAAATCACCTTTCTTTCCCATTCTGACATTCAGTTTGGAGTTCAGGAGATTGTCTTGACCAGGACCACACACCTAAATGCATTGAAGCAACTGCCATGTGATTGGTTGATTAGATAATTGCATTAATGAGAAATTTAACAGGTGTTCCTAATTCTTCAGGTGAGTATATATATATATATATATATATATATATATATATATATATATATATATATATATATATATACACACATACAGTGGCTGGCAGATTTAAAAATAAATCAATAAACACTGGTGAGGAAAGAGTTAACAGACCTAGATTATGTGATTGTAGCTTGGTTTCATCCAGCATGAATACTTCTTTATCAGACAATAACTGGCCTCAATGTTGTGTACTTTTTCCCAGAAGATTAGATGAGCGAGATGAAGACTAAAGCTCATTTATAACTTTGCATATAAATGAGCTGATAGTTCTAAAACTAACCAAGGTTTACATTAATCTCTGAATATTTAACTGGGATAAAAGAGAAGGTTTTAAACAATAATAATAATAGGCCTTTAAACTGAAATAGCCTATAAGGTTATTCTGGTCAGTACATGGTTAATACAAACTGCCAGCAGTCTGCAGGCCTAAAATGCCAAGCGCAATGCAAGCTTTGGTCTGTCAATCACAAGAACCATGAAGTCCAACCCCAATCACTCTATCATTATGGATATGTCCAAAGGGAGTTGTACTTATTATGGACAGTCAGCAATTACAGGCACTCCCACCAAATGACTAATGAACCTCCATCGATAACTTGGAACCCAGGGCCTGACATCTGTATTGAACAACCACAGTCAGCAAATTTAGCTCTTTTGCTTTCATCTTCTCTCTCTTGAGCCCTTAAAGGGCTAAATGGTAGAGGAGGGGCCTCATACAGTATATGCGTGAGAACTGATCCAGGAGCTGTCAGAGAGGTGATGGCCAAGCTAATGAACTTTAGTTAATCCTGACATTACCAGTCCGATCACATTTTGTGTTAAAAACCTTTTAAACCACAATCCCTCTCCTGAGACTATCATAACCATGAGAAGGTTAATTAGCATTTCACATTTAACCTTTCTTTATGCATAATTTCCAAAAATGGAGGCAGTTACTTTGATTGGCAAGATGGAAAGTTTTTACATGTTAGGATATTTAAGATTTATGATGTGATACCATAGATGCGTCACATTTTATATAAAACTATTGGGGCATATAGGGGTTATGTCATACATATTGTAATGATCCACTGAGGCGAGTTGCAGCTGAATCCATATGCAGTTTATTTAAATCCCAATGAATACAGATACAACATCAAAAGACTAGGCTATACTTGATAAACAAAAATTAAACTTGAACATGAACCTGAACAAAGCTAGACAAGAGAAAATGCGAACACTATAGGCAATTTCGCTTTGAAACCTTTACAAATGTGTTTTTATCAGTGGTTCGGAGCATGTATCGAACTGTTCATGTGATTTCAGTAAACAAGGCTTTGTTAATCATAACCGTTTTTGAAACATTTAGAAATGCCAATGGTTCAGCACTGGGGGGGGGGGGATCTTTGAAAAGCTTAGGTTCTCCCATCACTAGAGAACAAGAGGGCTAATTATTCACAAGCACTGTGTTCAAAATTGCCCCTTATATTCACTATTCCCTACATTACTCCACTAATACAGTTCGCTTGAAGGAGTGAATAAAAAAGAGCGAGTGAATTCGGACACTGAGTTGAAAGGAGTTACATTTACATTTAATCATTTAGCAGACTCTTTTATCCAAAGCAACTTTGAGTGATTGTGAGAGTGATTTCATGCCTCTTTGGGATGGAACCACGAGGCGTCGCTCACTCGCAGAACGCAAGCTTCTGGAGGGTGTGTAAGTCTGAGCAAGCGAGTTTAGGTAAATTGGTGCAGAGCCAGTGGTTGCTTTATAGGCGAGAACCAGTGCCTTAAATTTCATGCGAGCAGCCATTGGCAACCAGTGCAGTCTGATGAAGAGAGGCGCTCTCTTCGGCTCATTAAAGACCACTCTCGCCGCATTCTGGATCAGCTGCAAGGGTTTGATAGTGCATGCTGGAAGCCCAGCCAGAAGAGCATTACAATAGACCAGTCTGGAGAGAACAAGAGCCTGAACCAGGAGTTGTGCAGCCTGTTCTGATAGGAAGGGTCTAATCTTTCTAATGTTGTATAAAGCAAATCTGCAGGACCGGGCTTTTGCAGTAATGTGGTCAGTGAAGTTTAAATGGTCATCAATCACAACTCCAAGGTTCCTGGCTGCCCTAGATGGAGTTATGGTTGATGAACCAAGCTGAATGGAGAAATTTTGATGAAGTGCTGGGTTGGTTGAAACAACAAGTAATTCTGTCTTTGCAATATTGAGTTGAAGGTGATGCTCCTTCATCCAGTCAGAAATGTCTGTCAGACAGGCAGCGATACGAACACTGACTGTAGGATCATCTGGTTGAAATGAGAAGTAGAGTTGAGTGTCAGCAGCATAGCAGTGATAGGAGAAGCTGTGTTTCTGAATGACAGAGCCTAATGATGACATGTAGATGGAGAAGAGAAGTGGTCCAAGCACTGAGCCCTGGGGAACCCCAGTAGCTAGATGATGAGACTTAAGACACCTCTCCATGACACCCTGTAGGACCTACCAGAGAGATAAGACCTGAACCACTGGGGACTGGTGGTTAACTGTGTCAAAAGCAGCAGACAGATCCAGCAGGATGAAAACCGAGGATTTGGAAGCTGCTTTTGCCGGTCTCAGTGCCTCAGTTATCGCGAGCAAGGCAGTCTCAGTCGAGTGGCCGCTTTTGAAGCCGGATTGGTTGTTGTCCAGGAGGTTGTTCTGTTCAAGAAACATAGAGAGTTGATTGAACACAACTCACTCAAGTGTCTTTGCAATAAAAGGCAGAAGGGATACCGGTCTGTACTTTTTTTTTAAAAGTGCTGGATTCAGAGAGGGTTTCTTAAGCAGTGGGGTTACCCGAGCCTGCTTAAATGCTGTGGGAAAGTTTCCAGTGTGAAGAGAAGTGTTGACAATGTGAGTGAGTGCAGGAGTGATTGAAGAAGAAATGGCCTGAAGGAGGTGAGTGGGTATAGGATCAAGGATATTAGCACTGAATAGGACTGAAGCATGTTCGTGTTAGTTGTTGAGATGCGCGTGTCAGTTTGAGGTGAGGAGAACTGGTTGCTGATGAGAGATGTTTTGTTTGTGAAAAATGATGCAAAGTCATCAGCTGTAAGAGTTGATGAAGGAGGGGGAGAAGAAGGATAAAGAAGAGAGGAGAATGTTTTAAAGAGTGTGCGAGAATCAGAGCAATTGTTGATTTTGTTGTGGTAGTATGTTGTTTTAGCAGTGGAGACATTTGTAGAGAAAGAAGAGAGAAGAGACTGATACAAGGTAAGGTCAGTATAGTTTTTAGATTTCCGCCATTTCCTCTCTGCCGCCCTGAGTCCAGAGCGATGTTCAGGGAGAACATCAGACAGCCAGGGGGCAGATGGGGTGGGGTGGGCTGGATAATGTTAGAGTGGAGCAAAGAGTGTCAGTAGCACTGTAAGTGTCCAGTGCTGAGACCTGAGCAGGTGGAGGGAGCGAAGATGAAACCATAGTGGATAGGCGAGAGGGAGAGAGGGAGAGAGTGAGCGTAGATTACGCCGGAAGCTAATCTGTGTAGGAGTGTGGGTTGTGTCAGGAGTCAGTATGAGGTTAAGAGTTGTAAGAAAGTGGTCAGAGGTTTTTAATGGAGTAACTAATATGTTGTCCGTGGAGCAGTTGCGTGTGCAGACGAGGTCTAATTGGTTACCTGATTTGTGAGTAGCCGTAGTAGATACTAACTTAAGGTCAAATTAAGTCAGTAGAGTGGTGAAGTCTGTGGCTAGGTGTTTATCAAGATGGATGTTGAAGTTACCAAGCAGAATCAGAGTACTGCCATCCTCAGGGAAGCTAGAAAGTAACACATCCAACTCCTCCACAAAGTTACCGAGGTGACCTGGAGGACGATAGACCACTACAGCATGGATTTTAACAGGGTGACTAATAGTGATTGAGTGTGATTCAAATGAACTGGCCGATAGAGATGGCAAACGAGTACCCCCACCCCTCCCAATTGGTCGAGGGGTGTGTGAAAAAATAAAATTAGTTGAGAGGGCTGCAGGAGTGGCAATGTCCTCTGGTTTGATCCAGGTCTCAGTTAGGGCCATGAGGGTGAGCTGAGAATGAGTCCCAATAGATGAAATAAAGTCTGCTTTGTTTACAGCAGACTGGCAATTCCAGAGAACAATTGGAATAGAGAGAAAAGTAGCTGTAGACTGCGCAAATTATTAGGATTGCGGCGTCTCGCGCGCACAGAGAGTGATTTATGAGTGCTAGTAGTAATAGTAGAGATTTGAAAGCACATGGTGAATACAGATCCGAGAACAGAAATAAGAAAACTGAACACAAACAATGAAAAGGAAACACAAATAATGAAAAGGAAACACAAATAATGAAAAGGAAAATGATACTCAAGTGCCTTGTCGGGGTCCTTGCTCGGGAGGAGTTGCACAGGGAAGAGCTGAAGTCTTTACACTCGGTCTTGCACAGGGAAGAGTTGAAGTCTTTACACTCGACGGTCTTGAACAGGGAAGAGTTGAAGTCTTTACACTCGCTGGTCTTGCACAGGGAAAAGTTAAAGTCTTTACACTCGTCGGTCTTGCACAGGGAAGAATTTAAGTCTTTACACTCGTCGGTCTTGCACAGGGAAGAGTTGAAGTCTTTACACTCATCAGGCTTCACACGAGGAGGGCTTCACACGAGTGCTGCCGCGGACTATCACGCTATTTATACTCACCTGAGTATCGTTATTGAAAGCAGCTGGGAACGCCCCCAACAAACGCTTATACTCATAAACGTGGCAATGACCAAACAAATGCTTCACAAATGCTAACTCCCACACACACATGCCGCGAGAATACACCAAAACTACTAATACACACCACTGCACTACACAGACACACTTATCCAACAACAAATGAACAAACATTCAAATGAGAAAAGTTACAAACACTTACATAGTAGTTGTCTATCAGTCAATGATGCTTCACCTCTGAAAGAGTTGAAAGGGCTGCCGCTTTAGCTGTTTAATCATTTGAAACATAGCAAACTGGCAGCTCCAGTAGTAATGAATACTGTAGTTTTATCTTTAACTCTGCCATGGAAAATATCATGTATAAACCTTAATTAAACCATTTGTTTATCAATTAAGAAGAATTTATACCTGTATGATATTACGCTGGACCAGCAAAGTTTGGAAAATGGATGGAGGACTGATTCAGCTCGGGGCAAAATCTCTTGGCAAGACGTGGGAATTCATTCAGCGTGCGACTCTCAAAGTGCATTATGGGTATTCTCTAGCTGTTGCCCTGCATCCCAATTCGCTATTAATACTAAATATTATACACACAATAGAATTAGTATGTCCTAAACCATAGTATGCTGAAAAGATTATTCCAAAGATACCCGATTGGTCTACTATTTCCGGTCAGAATTCAATGTGCAGATTGATTGACACACTCTTAACGGCTGATATTGCCCATAACCCATTGCGAATTGGACGAGGATTTGATTAGAACTACAAATGCGGATAAAAAGTTTTATAAAAAACTAAACAAAAAAACATGATGGATGTGAGAGTCCGACAATTAGGTAGAGAGGTTTATATAAAGGTTTGAGTGATCAATTATCAGTATTTAACCAGACAAAAATATATGTATTCAGTGTTATCCACAATATATTTCACCAGCAGCAGCATTGTGAACTTTTGTAATGATACGTTTGGCCATTAACTTTAAATGCATCATTATATTAAAACTGCAAACACGAGGAGAGTCTCTGCATTAAAGACCCATACATGGCAAATCAACGTGCTACTACATTTCTCTCCGATACGGTAGGAAATGAAACTGAATGTGGAGGATTTGAACTGTGACGAATCTGACGATGATTGACAGGGCAGTTAAACGGTGATGGGATGCATGTAACTAAGCGAAAGAGTCCATTAAAGATAACGAAGTAGTATGTCCCAAAGCTTGCATACTTTTCTACTACACACTCAAAAGTATGTACTTTTTCAAAAAGAGTACTTTTAGGACGTAGTATAAGTAGGCGAACTGGGATGCAGCATTATACACTCGTTATTGTGGTGCATTTTGGGATTGAATGAGTGCACTCAATAACATCCACTATGAGCTGAAGGCTGCCTCATTTTAAAAAAGTGAGTAGGACATTCCAAATGCGACCTTCGAATACGCCCTTCCTTTACAGGTCTTCGGAGTGTGCATAAGGTATATCCTTCGCTGCTGCAGATAACCCAAAATTCTTTGCGTCGCTATTAACAACAGTCATATTTCTTTTATATTATATCATCATAACTTGGGCTAATTATCTTTACCTCGTCCTTGGATCATCACCCATATGGATGAGCAGAGAGCAAGTTAATTTTACCATGCCAGACAAATGTAGCCAGTTTTGTCCAGAGTTGAGGGTCATCATTGACTGCACAGAGATCAGGTGCCAGAATCCATCTTCACTCACGCTCCAGTCTGAGGTGTTCTCTTCCAATAAAAACACAACTACCTTCCAGAGGTTGATTGGCATTGCTCCATGTGGTGCAGTTACTTTTGTTTCCAGCTTGTACACAGGTTCCATCTCTGATAAAGAGCTGACGAAAAACTCAGGGATTCTTGACTTGCTGGAGCCAGGTGATGCTTGCATGGCTGACAAAGGATTCACCATTGAAACGATGCATTGAAACGATGCTGGCAGAACATGAGGCCAAACTCATTATACCACCTTTCAAAACAGCAGCTCAATTCAGCAAAGAAAATGCAGAGAGAACACAAGCCATAGCTCGTCTTCGAATTCTTGTTGAGAGAGCGATCAGAAGAGTGAATGAGTTTCACATCTGGGACACCACTGTACCTTTGACCTTGTCTGGAACAGTTAACCAGCTGTGGACGAACTGCTGCTTGATGAGCAATTTTCAGTGGCCACTTGATGTTAAAGGCCACAAAGGAGTATAAAGTAGCTTTTTTTGTAATATAATGTATTATATGTGAATTTTAAATATAATGTATCATACATTTTATATGTGAATTATAAAGATGTGTCATACCTTTATATGTGAATTAGAAAAATAATATCATACCTTTATATGTGAATTAGAAATATAATGTATTATATCTGTTACACCTTGTATTATATTTGTTGAAATAAAGTGACAATTGTTACTTAACCTAAGATTTTATATTTGTATAAGATGTATAAACATTAGTACAATTACAAAAACAAATATATATATATATATATATATATATATATATATATATATATATATATATATATATACACACACACACACACACACACACACACACAATTCTAGACTTTTTTAACAGTATTAACAATTTTTACATTAGAGCAATTACATTACAATATATATGTATACACACACAATTCTAGACTTTTTTAACAGTATTAACAATTTATACATTAGTGCAATTACATTACAAAAAAAAATATATATATACACATCTGTATCCTAGATACCTAACAGATACCACACCTAAGATATTCATCCATGAAAGTACAAAAATAATAAAGATTTTCTCTCATCAGCGTTATCATGACACTGTCCCTCCACACTCTTTCGACTGTCATGTCCTCTTCAGTGTTAGTGATGAAGTCACACCAACTGAGTCCAGTTACGGCCAATTGGCCTTGAACTTACCAATAATATTTGTGAGATTTTTTCAGGGTTGCCTGTCCATCTACAATTTTAATATGCCCAGCCTCAGAAACTGTTGAAACATCTGGGCATTTCACCTCAGCAAGCCCAAAACAGGGATCTGCATTAGGGTCATAAACTTTGGCATCAGGACTGGCACCAAGGTAGGATGCATCTGGGTGTACAACAAAACCACAAGCTAAAACATTCACATTGAAAAGTTCAGAGTAACGTTGCAGTACCTCAGGTTCTCTGTCAAGGCCTGCTTTCATTGCCCTGGTTTGCTTTACTCCTTTAAGTATCCGTCTTGCCAGTGCCTGGCCAGATGTCTCCCCTCGCACATGAGAAACCTCATAAAATCTACTAGCAGTTACTCTAGGCTTGCGCATTTCCTTCCACAGTGGACACTCCGATTGGTCCTGAGTACGCTCCTCTATTATAGCTGCCAAGTCCTGTGTGACACTTAGGCTCTCCAAATGGAAGAACTGGTGGCAGTTTGGGACAAAGTGCAAGCTCCTTGGAAATGTAGCACCATCAATAGGGAGTTTTGGGAACTCAGGAGCAACTGGGTGTTTCATGTTGCTTTTGGTCACAAGAGGAGGACACTGGTAGGAAAGCACAGAACCTCGCGGCACAGGACCAAATCTGGAGTCCACCAAAGACAGTTCTGATAGGTCATTAAGTACGCAGGAAATCAGTGGTGGGGAGTGAGTCCTTTGACAGCTTCTCCAATAGCCAATACTGCTGGGTCAGGGAGGTGACCTAAAATAAATGAGATCTTTAGGAAACTTGCATAGAAATAATTTCAAGACGTCATATTATTATTAAATTTGTGATGTATTACCAAGTTCTGTCTGAATACTTGATGGAAGTGTGCATAAAAACGGTTTAATATCCAGTCAATCACTTGCCTAATAATGCACTGCTTTCATTGAAACTAAAATAGATTGTGCTGTGTGCAAACAATGTTATTAATACATTTAATTAATAAAGTCTCTCACTAATTAATTAAAATAAAACAAAATGCAACTGACAAAACTAACCATAATTTGTACTCGTCCGTTGACTAGATGCAAACATCAATAACAATAACAGCTTTATTTTGTCTTTTAACTTGGCAAATCATTAGTGGGATCTTTTATATATATATGCCACTTGACACAGAAGTTTAAATTGGACTTAAACCCTATCTGTGAAACCAGGCCTTAAAGGGTTAGTTCACCCAAAAATGAAATTGATGACATTAATGACTCACTGTTGAATTATGTTCTCATCATTTATGTTGTATTATGTTGTTTTCTATTATTATTATTTCCCTTTTATGGTACATTATAATACTGACTGTCGTATACTAAAAATGTGCAAGAGTTCATTGTGCGCATATGTGGACAACATGTGACCTTTTTTTTTTGACTTGAGAATGTGACGACCCCCCGTGTCACATGTGGCTGCTCCCTTGAGGACTGATGGTTTGCCAGTGTATCGAGATGTACGGTAAAAATAAAGAATGCTAAGAAGTTATTTAATGTGTAATATTCTTTAATGGATGGATGACAACTACATTACACATAAACATGACGGAGAGAGATGAAAACCTAACAGGTTATGGGCCCAGGCGCGCCAATGCTAACGTTTCAGGAGGAAAATGGCAGAGACTAGTCTTCGACGGAGACGAGAATAACTACGAACTATGGGAAGTAAAATTTCTTGGTCATCTGAGATTAATGGGTTTAAAGGAAACAATACTGTCTACCGAGGATATAGACGAGGAAAAGAATGAGGAGTGCTACGCTGAACTAATCCAGTTTCTCGACGATAAAAGCTTGTCACTGGTGATGCGAGAGGCGGCTGATGACGGCAGGAAAGCTCTGGAAATACTTCGAAGTCACTACGCCAGTCAGGGTAAGCCGAGAATTATCGCCCTATACACTGAACTAACTTCGTTAAAGAAGGAATCTAACGAGACGGTGACAGACTACATTATCCGAGCTGAGAAAGCGGTGACTTCCCTAAGAAACGCAAAAGAAGTAATAAGTGACGGACTGATAATAGCGATGATCCTAAAGGGCCTGCCAGATTCCTACAAGCCTTTCGCTATCCATACTACACAGAGTAATGAAGAATTGACTTTCACCCAGTTTAAAAGCAAACTGAGAAGTTATGAAGAGACAGAAAAATTTGCTGATAAACCCAAAACTGACAATGTGATGAAAGTAAACATAGCATCCGTGACCTGCTATGGATGTGGAAACCGCGGTCATCTTGCACGTGATTGCCGCCAAAAGGGGGTACCCAAGTGGTGCAGCTACCATAGAAGTTCAACACACAGTGATGAGACATGTCGCCGGAGAAAAGACGGGCACAAAGACGAAGCGAAACAAGCTGCAGAAAAACAAGAGGAGCGTGAAAAAGAACAAACATTTGTTTTCAAAGTCAGTCAAACATTTCTTCCAGACAATATTACGAAAAATGGACTAATGGTAGACTGTGGAGCAACATCCCACATCTTAACAGAGAAGACCGATTTCACGAGATTTGATGAGAGTTTCGACCCAAAGTCACACTACATGGAACTTGCGGATGGAGCCAGGATGAACAACGTGGCATTAAAGCGGGGCGACGCAGAGGTGTTACTGCTGGATGTGGAAGGAAAATGCGTCAGGATCACTCTAAAGAAGGCCTTGTTCATACCATCATATCCACAAAGCATCATCTCCGTTCAAGCTGCTACAACAGATGGTGCCAGGGTGATCTTCCAAGAAGGACAGAATGAACTGATAAGCAAGGATGGAGCTGTGTTCCGCATAGAAGAGCATGAGAGACTGTACTATCTGAAAACGGTAAATAACAACAAACACTGTGTTGATACATCAGTTACTGATATGATGTCCAGGGACAAAGTGAGTTTAACTTGTGATGTTAAAACATGGCATGAGATAATGGGACATTGTAATGTTAGTGATGTGTTGAAATTACCTGAAGTGGTAGAGGGTATGAAAATCACAGGTAATACCAAACTAGATTGTGACGTCTGTACTGAGGGAAAGTTCATCAACAGCAGAAGTAGAAAAACTGACACAAAAGCTGGCGAGGCCCTAGAGTTAGTACACACTGATTTAGCAGGTCCTATTGAACCAACTTCTCAAGATGGATATAAGTAGGCTTGGGCGGTATCCAAATTTTGATACCGTCAAACCTCCTCCCTATTTTACCTCGGTATACGGTATTACCGTGAATAATTAAAACATTATGTAAGGCTCAGACAGCGTCAACAAACTGTTGGCTTGGCTTATATATATATATATATATATATATATATATATATATATATATATATATATATATATATATATATATATATATATATATAGGCCTATATTTTTATTTTATTTTTTACATTTGAGCCCCTGCCCCTGAGAAACTCTCTGCACGTTTTATGCATACCGTTATGAGACAATTGACTTTTTTTTTTGTGAGTCCCATGTCCACTTGATTTTTGTGGAGTTCATGCTTATTGCTTACATTGCCAGCTGTGTGACAAAAGGCTTCGGCAATATTACAGCATAGTCTGAAGGTGCGCTCGGTTTTTCATCCCCGCAGCAGTGAGTGGATGGTGGTTTCAGATATGCGCCCTTAGGTTCAAGGTATTTCCATCTCTCGCGGTCATCTTTTTGTTGCACAATTTGCAAATTGCCTCGTCTGTATTTACCGTCAAAACCCAAAATACTTCCAAACTGCAGAAGTTGTGTTCTTTTTCGAGACCGAATAACTCGAATAAGTATTAGTATTAAATATTTAATAATTAATTGTTGATCAGCAATATGTAAGTTGATCTGTTTTTTTTTTTGACGGTTTGACGGTATTGAAACTGATACCGTTGCTATTTTTAGATCCCACGGTATACCATTTTACCGTATTACCGCCCAAGCCTAGATATAAGTATGCGATTTCATTCACAGATGATTTTTCAGGGGCAATATCTGTTTACTTCCTTAAGAATAAGAGTGACACTACTCTAGCGACAGAGAAGTTCCTAGCAGACTGTGCACCATACGGTAGAGTCAAATGCATTAGATCAGACAATGGTACAGAATACACAGGCAATGCATTTCAGTCACTTTTACGAGAAAAGGGTATAAGACATGATACATCATCCCCATACTCTCCACATCAAAATGGTACAGCTGAGAGACAATGGCGAACCATTTTTGAAATGGGAAGGTGTCTTCTAATAGAGAAGGGATTACCAAAGGTTCTGTGGCCTTATGCTGTCCAAACTGCTACTCATATCCGAAACAGATGCTATAATGACAGAATTAAGAATACTCCACATTTCATATTGACAGGAAGAAAGCCAGATCTTTCTAAAATGTGGGTTTTTGGATCAGAATGCTATGCATACAAACACAATCAAAAGAAATTGGACCCTAGATGTGAGAAGGGAATATTTGTGGGGTATAGTAAGAATAGCCCAGCTTATCTGGTATACAATCCACAGACAGGAAATGTGTCAAAACATAGATTGGTGAAATTCATTAGGAAGAACAGTGTTGAACAACAGACACAAACCGATGAAGATTACTTGGAAATCCAAAGCTACAGAGATAGGACACAGAATAATGTGAACGGTGGTGATACCCCACAAAGTGAGGAGAGCACAGAGAAGCAGGTACTAGGTGAAAAAATGGAGAGTATAGATACAGACAATACAGAAGTGTCAGAACATGATGGAACTATGGAAAAAGTAGACACAGAAAACAACAAAAACAGTACAGGTCCAACAGACACTGATAGTCAAAAACAGTATCACTCGAAAAGAGAAAAGAGAGCCCCAAAGTATTTACAAGACTACCTGACAGACTTTAAAGACGATGTAACCAATGTGAGTGTCGATTATTGTTACAGGGCAGTGTGTGGAGTTCCCCAAACCTATAGAGAAGCCCTTATGTCACCTGATGCTCCCGGATGGGAACATGCTATGAAGGAAGAGATGGACTCACTTAAAGAAAATGACACATTTGAATTCACTACTCTACCAGAGGGCAGAAAGACAGTAGGGGGAAGATGGGTATATGTCCTTAAAGAAAATGCAGAAAGAGGAAAAATCTTCAAGGCTAGGTATGTTGCAAAAGGATACAACCAAACTGAAGGCATAGACTACCATGAGACATTTGCTCCTACAGCAAATCTCACCTCTGTACGGGCATTAATGCAGATAGCTGCTCAGAATGACTTTTTTGTTCATCAGATGGACGTCAAAACAGCATATCTACATGCCCCAATAGAGGAAGACATATACTTAGAACAACCAGAGGGTTTTGAAGAAACATCTGACATAGGAGACAAGTTAGTATACAAACTAAAGAAATCTCTGTATGGTCTAAAACAGTCTGGAAGGAACTGGTACAAACTTTTAAATGATCATCTTGAACAAAACAACTTTGAGAGAAATCAGTCTGATCACTGTGTGTATAGAAAGCAGATTGAAAATGAGACAATCATAGTGATCATCTGGGTAGATGATTTGATAATTGCAGCAAGCAGTGAAGATCAGCTCAACAGTTTTAAAGAAAAAATGAAGTCCAAATTTAACATGAAGGATCTGGGGAAAATATCTTATTTTTTTGGGAATTCAGTTTGAACAAAAAGAGGGAGAAATTAAAATGAATCAGAAAAGGTACATTCTCAAAATGCTTGAAAAGTTTGGAATGTCAAACTGTAAACCAAAAGCTACCCCAAGTGAATTAAAAGTGGAATGTGATAAGAATAAGGGAGAAAACATCAATGAGATTGAGAACCCCAAAGAATACCGTGAACTCGTTGGAAGCTTGATCTATGCAATGACCTGTACCAGACCAGACATTAGCTGGATAGTCAGTAAACTGTCACAAACCCTTGCAAAACCTAAAACACATGACTTAGTAGCTGCAAAACATGTCCTGAGATACCTAAAAGGTACAGCTGACTACGAGCTTTGTTTCAAGAAAACAGACAAGACTTTAAGTCTAATAGCATTCAGTGATTCTGACTGGGCATCTTCAGAAAAAGATAGACGCAGCACTTCAGGATACTGTTTCAGCCTGACAAAACAAGGCCCTGTTATTTCATGGAAGTCTAAGAAACAGCCGACAGTGGCACTGTCGACCTGCGAAGCTGAATACATTGGCCTAGCAAACACTACTCAGGAAAGCATGTACTTAACTCAACTGCTAAATGGCATGGATAATAGTGTCTACACTTGCACCACAATGTATGGTGATAATCAGGGGGCCATTGCATTGAGTAGAAACCCAGTGAACAGATCTAGATCGAAGCACATTGATGTGAAATATCACTTTATCCGTGATGCTGTCAATGAGGGAAAAATACATATTGTGTACTGCCCTACAGAAGACATGGTGGCAGATGTTTTGACAAAATCTGTGTCAAAAATTAAAATTCTAAAGTTCAAATGTTTTCTGTTTGGGAACTAAATATTTGTGATGTCATTATATATGGCTTAAGATGATGAGAACAAGTGGGGGTGTTGAATTATGTTCTCATCATTTATGTTGTATTATGTTGTTTTCTATTATTATTATTTCCCTTTTATGGTACATTATAATACTGACTGTCGTATACTAAAAATGTGCAAGAGTTCATTGTGCGCATATGTGGACAACATGTGACCTTTTTTTTTTGACTTGAGAATGTGACGACCCCCCGTGTCACATGTGGCTGCTCCCTTGAGCACTGATGGTTTGCCAGTGTATCGAGATGTACGGTAAAAATAAAGAATGCTAAGAAGTTATTTAATGTGTATTATTCTTTAATGGATGGATGACAACTACATTACACATAAACATGACGGAGAGAGATGAAAACCTAACACTCACCCTAATGTCGTTCCACACCCGTAAGACCTTTGTTCATCATCGGAACACAGTTTAAGATATTTTATATTTAGTCCCAGAGAATAATGCAGTCAATGCCCACTTTACTGTGTCATGTCCAGAAAGCTAACAAAAACATCATCAAAGTAGTCCATATGTGACATCAGTTGGTTGATTAGTCTCTTGAAGCATCCAATATACATTTTGGTCCAAAAATATCAAAAACTACGATTTTATTCAGCATTGTCTTCTCCTCCATGTGCCTCCAAAAAGAATCAAACGGTTAATGAATCAGTGAATCAATCAATGATTCGGGTCGCCAATGTCACATGATTTCAGCAGTTCGCGTCAAACTGCCAAACTGCTGAAATCATCAGAGAAACCGCGTGAACTGAGCACCGTAACTGAGGCGATCCGGGCGAACACATACAAACGAGCGTTTGCGTTAAACAGAGACTGGAGACTCAAAACAGAGACTGAATGTTGCTGCTAGCTTTAGATAGGCAACATTACTTGTGTGCAAATGATTTGTTGAAAAGCATAGAACAGCTGCAGCCTTTTCAACAGAAACTACGAGAGAGGGAGTGAGAGCGCACGTGCCTGTGTGTGTGTGTGTGTGTGTGTGTGTGTGTGTGTGTTAAAAGGCACTGTATGGTTGCAGCAACTGAGTTATAGCATAATAATACTCATAGATCTAGCCTGTGACATTGTTGTGCATGATTTGGCAATAGGGGACAGCCATGCTGGTGAAAATCAAGCCGACTCACGATTTTTTTTATTTTGTATGTTTAAAAAATATCGTGAGAGAGGGAGGTGCGAGAAACGTGGTCGGCTCGTCGTGTTTTTCCTCACATGCTGCGAACCACGAAGATCCACAATGTCCACGCGAGGGAAAAACATCGTCTGCAAACTCGTAACCTTATGTCAGCAAAAACAGCACCGGGTAACGTTACGCCCCGCGCCCGGCTTTAACGTCTAATGTGGACGGCAGGGTTGCCAGGTTTTCGCAACAAAAGCAACAACCAGCCCAATGGCCAATCAAAAATAGCCCAAAAGTAGCCCAATGGCCAATCCAACTAGCCCAAAACTAGCCCAATACCAAAAAATCTAAATATAACACTCCAATAAACATTTTATGGTAGTGTTATGCACTACACACCATTTATACTAAAAGATAACTGTATAAGTAATTATAAACAGTCTATTTTCATAAATAAAATTATCTTACCTTAAGATTGACAGCTGATGAACCAAATCCTTCAGTGGATCGTGGTAATCTTTTTTTTTTTTTGGGAACTATTTAAATTAACTATTTACAGATTTACTATCCCAGATTTAGGAGGCATGGTGTCTCTCAGACTGCCGCATCCGATTAAAAACGTAATGGATGCGGGCGGGAAAATGCAGAATTACAACTCCAGTGGAAGTGAACCACAAACTTCTTCAAATTCATTTCAAATTAAAAATAATGTAAAATAAACATTGCAAGATATTCCTCATTAAATGTTAATTTACAGAAAATTCTTCTGTGTATGACATTTATTTTTTTAATTATTATTTACCAGCAACAACCCTGGAGAGCACGCATTCGGTTACCATGGAAATGAAAACAGCCGACACACACACACACACACACACACACACACAAGCCCAGCAGTGCCACTGTACCTTACAAAGTGTGCGCTTATCAGCACAGTTATGCTGATACGATATTGCTTATGTCATCATCCTAGAATCCTTGTTATCATTGGTGGAATATGAATTGGCTAAAGTAAAATATTTATTTCGGCTAAATATAACTGATGCAATATGTTAAACCTTTAACCCGCGGAATAAAAAATCAACCCGCGGCAAGTGGTTAAAAGTAGCCCAATTCCGCGGGAAAACCGCGGACTTGGCAACACTGGGCGGCCATGGTCTGAACTTATTATTAGTTTCTGTTATTGGTATCAATACTCCTGGATGACCAATACCAGCTTTGTGATTGCCTGATACATGATAATTATCTGCAAAGTATTGTAATCTGAGCAGTGTTAATGTTATGAGCCAACTCTCTCCCCTGCTCTGTTTTCCACTGTTTCTCCTCACACAACAATTTAAATAATCTCCTCTAATCGTTGTTCTGTCTAATCCTGGCCTGTCCCTTATTGTGTGTCATAATTGCATGGCTGTAGCCTGCCATATGAGTAACCTATTAATAAACATTCATAATTTCCTCAGCGTCCGAACTGCCATTGCGATCCATTGTTTTCCTATGGTTGAAAGTCACTGCACTCCCTTTCGTTATGTCACTTCCGGTTTGCGTATTTTTTAGATGCGGAAGTAAAATTTTCTCACAAAAACGACTCAAAAAGCCTTATTAGCGTATTGACAAGTATTTGAAAGAAAATCTAGGCCCTACATTATTTTTCTATACACTGACTCACTGGAGTCTCTAACCTGCAATATGCTCTTTAAAGATGAAACATCCCAGCTCAAGAGGAGCCGGTGAGAGGAGAGTTCTCCAGCTGAAGGTAACTAATTAGTGGAAAATCTATTAGAGAAGGCGATATACTAATAATAGTAATAATATTATTAATAATGATTAAAGTATAAATAATAATTACAGTAATGTGATTTATTTTGGATAGAATAAAGCTTGATCGAGCTTAGGAGTCCTTACACTATTAGTAACACTATTTAGCCTGGATGCCAGCCGAACTTAGCCCCGCCCACAACATTTTTAGCTCGGGCAATTCGGTCTGGCATCGCTCCATAGAGGAGTAATTATCCCCGAACAGAACTGTTCGGACCAATGAAATCATCAGGGCGGGCTTTAGACGATGACGGACAGATGATAAACAGTAATGTAATCATGCACGTCATCAGAGGGGCTTGGATTATATTTACTCGAATCCTAAACGGAGAGCTTGCTTGTATATGCATTCACCTTCACAATTTCTCTCAAAGATGATGATCATGTTGGGTAAGTACTCTGTGTATCAATAAATTATTTTCTTTTTTTTCAACACCGGCTAAGATCGTTTATTCCAGCGCGTGTGCAGACAGGGTTGCCAAGTTTTTACAACAAAATCCGCCAACTACTAGCCCTAAACAATAGCTTCTCGGGGGTTCTCTGGGGGAAAAAATGGTGTTTAGGGGGTAAAATGTGTATTCTTTTGGCAAGATTGTCTGCTAAAATTCGCACTCATGGGTCTATATATCACATAATAGTCGCTTCAACCCTTGGACATATAAAACAACCGTGGAAAAAAACGTGGACTTGGCAACACAGTAGTTGAGCTCTGTCTGTTGACATTTGACAATGCGTGGCTTCGTTGCTCTGATTTGTTGTAGCTCTATCCAACTGATGTCTTTCCTCGTTCGCTTGAAACACGCCTCATAATCACAGCCCAATGGAGCAGTTTCAGACCCATATTCTGACTAGATTTGAGTATGACCACGTCAGGCAAAACACTATTAAGTATTATAGTCTTATCACTTGCCTGTATTTTGTTCCATATGCATGACGACTTACAAAAGGAGATAGGATCATTCATTTCAGTTACTGTTTCATACTGTTAATTAAAAGGTGAATGAGAATCTATCAGCTCAATTGTCATGTAAAAAAGATTGTAATTTTTATACTTGTAATAATTCTTTGCAGATTATTATTTTACCATTCTTTGTGCCCTGAAGTAAATGTCCCATTTAAAGGTGGGGTAAGTGTTATTTCAAAACTGTTTCAGAAAAAGGACTCGGGCGAGTGGAATAACAAACTTGTAGCCAATCAGCAGGTAAGGGGCGTGTCTATGGTGAGAAGAGCGGCTCAGTGCACAACATTATTCAAAACACACGAGTCACACAGAACGGACATTAGCCAAGAAAGAACTAATGCTGGCTTTTGCTCTAATATGCTCGTGTGTCATGTTGGCTTGTTTGTCCATTTGCGATCGTATTGTGGCTCACTTCAGCGATGATAAAGACCTGTTCATTTCCACACCGTATGGAGCATCTAAAACCCCTCACTGTTTCAAGGTTTCAAGCGTCAGCTCACAAAATGTGTCCAACAGGTAAGATACTATACTCCTAATATATGTTTGTTTCCTCTTTTCATCTATATAACCCATCCGGTCATAATTGTAATATGTTATTAGCTAGACTATTGAGCTTGTATACTAACGTTATCGAGTTGTTCATGAGAACTGTTCGTGTTTTCGTGATCGCTATAACTCTAAACTGGTCATAATTTTAATATGTCGTTAGCTGGACTGTCGGTTTGTGTTCTATCGAGTTGTTCATGAGAACGGTTTGTGTTTTTGTGATCGCTATAACTCTAATCTTGTCATAATTGTAATATGTTTGTTAGTTGGACTGTTGACTCCTGTTCTATCGAGTTGATCATGAGAACGGTTTGTGTTTTTGTGATCGCTATAACTTTAATCTGGTCATAATAACTGTAATATGTTTGTTAGTTGGACTGTCAGCTTGTGTACTATCGAGTTGTTCATGAGAAGGGTTTGTGTTTTTTGTGATGGATATTCACTTTTTCATTGAATATTCGACCTGGATTACTAACACACCAATTCTGCAATAGTCGTTGCCTGGGTTACGTATGTGTGGGGCGGAGCTATCAAAATAGGTCGGAGACCCTTTTTGGGGGTAGGGGCGTGTTTGTTTTGGTGATTTGAAATATCAACAAAGGTTACCAGATAACACTTACCCCACCTTTAAGCAGCACCTATTATTGATCACTTTTCGTCAGAGGAATTGCAGCTGAATTATTATTATTTATTTTTTTACAGTGGGAAGAGAACAGAATATTTAAACAATGCTAAGAAAGCATTTGTGTGTGATTTGAGTAGGACAGAAATCTGAGAACTTAAAGAGAATTACCTTTTTAGTTCATTAAAACAACCATTTCAAAAAGCTAAAGTGGTTTTCTTTTTTTATATTAATGTTAGAATATGTATACCTCAGTGTTTTAACTAATTGAATAATTGTTCAAAACTCACTGATTAGTCATCAATGGTGATGGCAATAATCCATGATTAGTTGATTAATCATTCTAATAATCGTGAGATTAATCGATTATCAAAATAATCCTTTGTTTCAGCCCTAATCACTACTGTGCAGACTGTGCAAGATGTCAGTGCAGTGTGGGGCGTCTGAAAGCTTCAACTCTAGTCAGCGGAAACAGATGAAGTCGAGTCATCCATATTTTTTTACGGTCTATAGAAACATGACTGTGAGAATTATGTAAATATTTTAATATATGTCAGTAGATGTAAAAAATATATTGCTATACCAAATTGATTGATTGGCTGATTGGTGGGGCCAATTAAAATGCTGGCAGGGGAAGCACAAATCTGAACTACTGGCTCGACTGGGCATGCAGAAATAAAAAACTCATTGAACTTTGAACAAGGCTCAAGAATCTTTGTAATTTATCATATTTTACAAAAGCTCTAACAAGATTTGTTTAAGCACTGTTTACAAATTGAATTTTTGTCCTGTATCAATCCATAAATCCAATTTGTCTGGGAGCTTCTTAGAGCTTCCTCTTTAAACAAATATATACAGACATTTATGGAGTGATTCTAATAGACACTTAACATAGATGGCGCAAAAGAAGAGGGTGAACATGATGCAATCTACAAAGTGCAGAGTACTCCAAGAAATCCTGTAAAGTGGACAGAGAAATGAAAAACATGCCTGCTTTGATCTTCTTCCAACATGCTCTTATATAAAACAGATTATGTATCAGGGAAATGGAATCTCAGCAACCTGATAAACACATCACACTCTGATCTCAAAATCTATGCAAACATAACCACAGAGGTAAACAAACACTGCATTACTTTCACATGTGGTTAGGAAAGAACTGGCAGTTACATGAAGTTTGACATGCCTTAAACATCTACAGAAATGAGTGCATGTGTGCATACCACATATGTGACTAAAAAAGATGTCTTCTGATTTCATAGTTTGAGTCAGAAGGTTTGAGTGAGATGTCTTGCAGCACAGCTAGCAGAGAATGGGGTCTGAATATTGATCGAACCTCTTCGAAAGCTTCCACAGGCCTGAAGAAGATATCTGCTCTTGATTTTGTCTTGGCACCTGAGGGTTCATTCCCCCAGAGTGTAGAAATCCCATCTCAGCCCCTCAAATTGATTCTCTGAGAGAAAGATGAAACAATAAACAGGGACAAACAGAGGAAGCCCCAGGGAATGGATTGTACCAAGTCAACCTACTGCAAACCTCCTACGAGTCAATTACAATGAAAATGAATGCCGGAGCAGCCAGACTTCTCGTAACAGGCATTCTTATGCAAAATATCTCTGAACGGAAGTATCACATATAAAGCACGAATCAGTCACGCTAAAGCCTTTAACCTGAACACAGTGAGCTGGTGAAATCATTAAGGACAGACACAGAGGCACACGAGAGGTTTTCCCACCTCACAGCAATTCTTCCCGAGTGACCACCATTAAAGAGCAAGTCAAACACAGTGGCACTTTTTATGGCACTAAAGCCTTTTCCAGCTGGTGAGGAAAACTACATGTGTGCAAGGAGCAGAATAGTGGGAAAAGAGTAAGTTCTCTTCGGTGAGAATACTTTCAGGACAGTTTGCGCTGCTAATCTCCTCTATTAGCCTGACAAGCCAGACCCACATCAAGATGTTTGGTCTGGAAACTCATCATTGACAGGGCTCAATCCGAGGGGCGGGATAAACAGTTGTCTTTCAAACTCCCTCTGCACACAATTGGATAGTGCTACAACCAACCAGAGTAATGTGAAGCAGAGATAGTTGACAGATTAAACTTTCGCTGTATGGTCGGCAAAACTCAGAACACATCTTCCCTTTTTAAGAATGACTTCAGTGCCGTTCTTTGTTCTTTTCTCAGAGAAAAGCTTAACTCCAAGTCTTCCAGATTCGCGGTCAAAGCTGATTCGAAAGACCGCCGTTCTCCAGCTTCTGTGCTTTGCACGCAAGCGCATCTCTGCCGTCACTATGTTAAGCCCCGCCCACCGTCTCTATACATGATGTGATTGGCCCGACCAGAGTTTGGTTTTAACAGCTCAGAACTTTCACAAGTTCACACTTACATATATAATTTATAGAGAGTACATTTAAATGCATATTTGGCGTGCTGTCCGGGGTAAAGGCTTCGAGCTCGGACTTTGGCCCGAACCCAGAGTACCCTCCACCCCCTGTATGTAAGTAGTGATTTGGAACTAAAAAGAGCACAATGTGGAGAAGGGGTGGTGGAGGGTTGCAGATAAACTGTCAACAAAATGGAGGAAGATGACAGCTGCGTATATATACACCTCTTTTGTTGATTAGCTGAGTACTCTCCACCTGTGTCAATTATCTGAACGAGCTTCTCCCGAACCTTGTTTAATAAAAACATCATGTATTGAGAGTTGCCAGCAGCCATATCCCCCTGTAGCCCAAGACTGGTTTCCCACTGAAGCTAAGCAGGGCTGAGCCTGGTCAGTACCTGGATGGGAGACCAACTGGGGAAAACCAGGTAGCTGCTGGTAGAGGTGTTAGTGAGGCCAGCAGGGGGTGCTCATCCTGTGGTCTGTGTGGGTCCTAACACCCCAGTATAGTGATGGGGACACTATGCTGTCAAAGAGCACCGTCCTTCGGATGAGACGTTAAACCGAGGTCCCGACTCTCTGTGGTCGTTAAAAATCCCAGGATTTCTCAGGTATCCCAGGAAGGATGTCCTTCGATAAAGAGTAGGGGTTTAACCCCGGCATCCTGGCCAAATTTGTCCAATGGCCCTTGTCCATCATGGCCTCCTAATAATCCCCATATCCTGATTGGCTTCATCACTCTGTCTCCTCTCCACCATAAGCTGGTGTGTGGTGAGCGTTCTGGCGCAATATGGCTGCTGTCGCATCATCCAGGTGGATGCTGCACATTGGTGGTGGTTGAGGAGATTCCCCCCTTCAATGTAAAGCGCTTTGGGTGTCTAGAAAAGCGCTATATAAATGTAATGAATGAATTATTGCAGATTAGATTTGCTGCCGCTAGGGTGCGTCTAGATTTCTCTTCCATACCAGCGTAAAATTATGTCATACACAAGCCTCATTTTTGAAAGGTAGAACATCAGCAATCTTCAGACACACAAACCAGTCCTTTTCTGCTGGCACAATATCTTAAAATCTATAGACACATTTACACATCTGGTTTCTTCCTTTTAGTTTTTGACACAATTATATTTTCAATTTCTTTAAACCAACAAATCAGCAGCAACAAATCAATATGTGTGTAAGTCACAATAGTTACTGTGGTAGTGAGGACAATACAGTAGCGAGCATGGTAGTAAACACATACACGTGAGTGAGATAGCAGGCCTAGAGTGTGTGTCATGTATCTATATCTAAAATATGTCTCTTATTTAAGAGAGGATATAGGCTACATGAATAGCCACCTCAACTCAGAAGCATGGCAGCGAGCTCTCCGTCCCACCTGGTCTTCACTTTAGCACCATCACCTCAGTCTGCCACTCACGGTTTTCCCTCTTCCACGCTGCCCGACTTCCTCAGCACCGTAATCCCCCTCAGCACAGAGGGCTCTCCGACAGAATGTCCCTCCTTCCTCCCAGGTTTCGGCACCAATGTAGCATTGTTCTTTGTTCAAGGAAGAAAGAGGCAGACGTTTAACACATTATTAAAGAAATAAACACCAAAATGAAAGTAAAAACGGCAGCCTCCTCATGAACAACTGCCGCACACACACATAATAAAATATCAACTAAACACAACAGAAAATCTAGGCCTGACTCTCTCTTGTCCTTCACTGTAATCGCCCCTCCTTTTATGTGTCCGAGGTCCTCTGTGAGACATGAGAATGGACATTTTTCGGGAGGAGACAGAATTAACAAGTTGTTAATTATGCGGAAGTGTGGGCAGGACCTTGATATTTCAACTTCGCACTCACTTACTGCATAGATTCGGACTCAATGTTGCTACTGCGCACACTAGAGACCCAAGATTTCAGTGCCATTTGGACACTGATGCCTGACGGCTTCACTTACTTTAATTGAACAGCGTGAAGGTGCGTCAGCCATCGTTTTTTACAGTGTATGGGGGAAATCCACTTGTCACTCAAGTGACCATGCCCTTAATTATGCAGAACTTCAAGTCACTTACTAGTTGGCTTCAACAGAGGCTGTGGGAGGATGCCACTTGAAATAATTAATCAGTGTTTTGAACAAATCGTTTGAGTCAATGACGACTAAATTTAATAAAGCAGGAGTAAAATGTAGAAAGAGTCACTGAAAATACCCACCAAGAATGCACCTACAGTCTGTCTGGAACAGTGTAAGCATTTAATCTTAGTAATCTTAGAAATTGATTCGAGGTATTAGACGGTCTGTATTAGTACATTGTTTTAAAACTACAGGTATCAAAATTAGGCCTACAGGATCATTCTAATAATGGCAAATCTTCTCACTGTAAGTGGCAGTATCTAGTAAGGGATTGTTCAGAAAAAAATGAAAACTGTCATAATTTACTCATTTTCATATCATTACAAATCTGTATGAATTTCTGAACATAAAGCAATGGAGTTAATCTTAATTTATAATAAATATACTGTAAGGTCCATACGTTAGCCCAAAGATGGAATCTAACGGCCTGGTCAAAGGACTTCTGCGTGTAAGACTTTTCGGCATTTCTGTTAAAAGCCCTTCATTTATTCACATCGAATTTTAAATTTGACTCCAATAATAATTTTGATCTGACTCCAATTCTATGTGACTTTGTTCAATTTTTTACATTTGTAACTTAACAGCTGATCATCATTTTAGTTGTGATTTAATTTAGATCGTTGATTTCTCCTAGTATATCTTATCTTCAAATATTCGTTCCTCCATGGGACACGGAGTTGCTCAGAGGATAATGTTTGCAAAATTAATTAATTAATTACATTACCTCATGAATGCAAATTAGTCAGTTATTTTATTATATAGGATTGCAGAGTGAACTATTTTACCTTTAAGTGAGTCGCACATGCTTACTCATAACAACAAGTGTAAACATATCACGAGAGCTGCAACTTATAAATAACAGCGACAGTCAGAAATCAGATTGCCCTTCATGCTTAGCGCCATGCTCCAGTTCATGGGGTCCTCTGTATGAACCTGTCCTGACAGAAAGATTTGCGGAAACGGTAACACTTTACTTGAAGGGGTGTGCATAAGACTGACATGACACCTTCATAATCATGACATGACACTTGTCATGAATATGAAGGAGTTTTTATGCATGTTTATGACAACTGTCATTAAGTGTCATTCGCTTAATTATGTCATTTTTAATGCAATGATGACATTTCGGAGTTGTCTTTGTTATGACAACTTGACATAAACCAATACATCATAACCTGTCAGTGTCTTTGTCATGACAACTTGACATTACCAAGACAACATAACCTGTCATAAACAGACATGAAATGACATAGCAGATTAATTATCAAATTTAAGAAACTACTTAGCTTTTTGGGTTTACATTACATTAGTTGCTAGGCAACGTGGGGGAGAGGATGCTGGCGTTGTCTGTTCGCCGCTTCTCCACCCACAAATCATGTTAACTTTACTATTAAATTTAGATTTTATTATATTTTCTTATGTTTGTGACTAGTCTAACAGTCAGAGCTACTATTGGGACTGTTGCTGATTGCTGGCAGCCACTGAGAGGACGTTGTTTGCCGTTTTTTCACCGCTTCTCTTCTGTTTTTGTTTGAATTTGTGGTTGGTTTTGGTTTGAAGGACATTTGATGTTGCTCGCTGCGGCTGCTCTCTCTTCTGGGTGTCGGCTGCTCACTGGTGGTCTCCCTCGGGCTTGAACTGCATGGTGGCTGAAGTTTGCACCAGGCTAGCGTCATCAGCGTCCGGCATGATGTTGAGATGTAATTTTTACTTGTTATTCATGTGTTGTTATTTTTTCCCTTTGTTGCACTTTGAGATTCTTCGGAATGAAAAGTGCGTTATAAATAAAATCTATTACTATTATTATTATTATTATTAAACTGTCATGTGGTTGGTTTTGACGTTGGCTGTCATTAGGCTATTATAATGTAATGATTTTTTTATAAATTTAATTTGTCATTTACATGTCATTAAGTGTCAATACTCTGTCAAAATATTTTTTAACATGGTCATGAATATATTTCTTGACCTAAACTACAGTGGTAAAAGTTGAATTTGTCATTAACATGTCATTAAGTGTCAATACTATGTCAAATTATTTCATAACATTGTCATGAATATATTTCTTGACCTAAACTACAGTGGTACAAGTTGAATTTGTCATTAACATGTCATTAAGTGTCAATACTCTGTCAAATTATTTTATAACAGTGTCATGAATATTTAGCTTGACCTGAAATATGGCATCATAGAGGAAATCGTACAGAGTCATTAAAAACTATTAATATAACTCAAAATGATAGAGTGGCATAGACATATTCACCTATGATGTCTATGGTGGCACCACTGGTAATGTGTACGCTGTAACAGTTGTTGACAGAGCCTCAGTCAGGTTAGTTTGTTTAGGTGTTTAATGTCAATTTAGTTTGCAGTAAGTAAAAACAATTCACAACGTTCACGTTATTTTGGGTTTAATATACTTTATTTAAACTTTCGCTCACTCTTTAACGAATAGTTTGAGTTTATTCTTACCATTCCGTTTGTTATGGTGGAGTCTCGTGTACTGGTGCACCGTCAAAAGGGGTTCGGGCGGAAACGTTGGCCGTATATATAATGTTCCGGCCTAGGCTCTAGCCACAACCATTCCTTGTTCAGCCCGGGGTGGGGCTCTAAAGACTATTTCTCTTATTTTTATACATCGGAAGATCATTTATAAAGTGAATTCATTTGACAAAGTGTTATTTTTCTGTGTTTGTTTATGTGTGTATATGATGTTGATATATATATGTTTATTTTGTGTAATGGCCATTATTTGTGTACGTGTTTTCCCCTTTTTGCGTTAATTGGTGCTGGTCACCTGTGTATAAATTCATGCCTTGTGTTTTAAGAGTCAGTTCTGTGAGAGGGCAGGTCTTAAAAATTAAATGATTGATTTTATTTCTCAAACTCCTTTTTATATTTTTAAGACATTTGAAATTGTCTATTATCTAACCTTCTGTTGAAGCTGGTGGAGGAAACTTAAAAAATAGAATAAAACATTGTGAACTGAAAAATATTAATGATCCTGTTATTAAAAAATAATTTGACAGCATATTAACACCTAATTGCATTTTAATGACAAATTAAACTTGTGCCACTGAAAAAAATTTATGACATTATAATGGCCTCAGTCAACATCAAAACCAACCACATAACAGTTTAAGGTTAACCCTATAAGCTAAGTTAGTTTCTTAAATTTGATAATCTGTTATGTCATGTTTATGACAGGTTATGTTGTCTTGGTAATGTCAAGTTGTCATGACAAAGACACTGACAGGTTATGATGTATTGGTTTATGTCAAGTTGTCATAAAGAAAAACTCCGAAATGTCATCATTGCATTAAAAATGACATAATTAAGCGAATGACACTTAATGACAGTTATCATAAAGATGCATAAAAACTCCTTCATATTCATAACACGTGTCATGTCATGATTATGAAGGTGTCATGTCAGTCTTATGCACACCCCTTCAAGTAAAGTGTTACCAAAATGCATATCATAGTATCAACATTTCATCATGTGGATTAAAACAAAAATCAGTAAATGGCCATATTAATGATCATTAAGGCTACTTTATGAAGCATTTGATAATAAAAAAATGAATGATAAAATTAAACTGACATCATATTTTTTGCACAACTTCTTTCCGACCTCGCGCAGTCCCACAACTGCATGTGATCATAAAGAGGTCCATTAAGAGGAATTCACTCTTGAGCTCTGTAAGTGTCTCTGAACTCAACATGAAATTATGACTTTGCATAAACATAAATGTCACTTTCTAAAGCAAAGTGGCGTGTTATCTGTACGCATTTTTAACTATCCGCGTGTGATTCCGCGTGTATGTCTACGCTGAAACGAACCATCATCTCCGCATGTATGTCTACGCCATGTGATTCCGCCAACCTGATCTCACAGAATTAATATTTAAAGCCTAATTTTATATTTTGGAGTAAATAATGCTGGGTACACACTAAAAGATAATCGGGCTGATTTTGCGCCGATTTCCCCCCTTCCGACAATCCGAGCTCGGTCCCGATTATCTTGATGGCTCTAGAGATTATTTTATCAGATTTTCCTGTGGTGTGAAGTGTTTTAAGAGTGTCTGAACCTGCTCGGAAGAACGTCGGAGCCGTCCCGATTGCGAATCGTAAATATTCAACATGCTGTGAGAACCATTCCAAAGACTATCATCGCAATTTCTTCCTCATTCGCCCTGCTTATTCTGAGGCCGGAGACACACTGCAAGCATGGCGTTTCTGTTGCATGTCAACTGCGTGCCGTTTTGCCTTTGCAGACACAGAAGTGTGTCTGACGCGGCGTTGCTGCTATTGACGTACAGGGAATTGGCCTATACTTCATGTTTACTTCATGTTAAACATAAATATATAACCCCTACTGATACAGTAAATACAACGTCGGCACTCGGCAGTATTGACCATACATATCTATGTTTTTGATGGCAAAATAGGCTGCAGAATATTTTGTTCTGTATTGACAGTATTTAAAAAATCGATTATTGTTATTATTTATTTAAATTACAGTTATATTTGCATTTATGTGACAACCTAAAGACTTTCAAACATCAAAATGTAATTTATAAATAGGCTATGTATTTGTCAAAATGACATCTAAACATATTTTCCTACATTGCAAAAAATGATCTAGGCTATTTAGTATTTTTCTTCTTGTTCCAGTCCAAATATATCTAAAAATTCTTAAATCAAGATGCATTTACTAGATAAGTAAAATTACATAAGATATTTTTGCTTGTTTCCTGGGGGGAAAAAATCGAAATGAAGTGAGTTTTTGCTTAAAACAAGCAAAATGATCTGCCAGTGGGGTGAGAAAAATAATCTTAATTCTGTTTTGGACGGAAACAAGCTTTCAATCAGAAACTAGATTATTTTTCTCACCCCATTGGCAGATAAGTGTGCCTTTTTTGAGCAAAAACAAGAAAAAAATATCTTATGTCGTTTTACTTATCTAGTAAATGCACCTTGATTTAAGAATTTTTTGATATTTAGACTAGAAACAAGACAAAATTACTAAGTAAAAAGAGCATTTTTTGCAGTGTAACCTATTCTATTTTGCCTGGAGCGCTTCCAACACTCTTGCATGTTATGTGAAAAATAGGCATCTGTTCTATTTCTAGGATTCACGGCGCATTTTCAGCGCGGCTCGCAGGCATTGTGTCGCCGGCCTGAAGTCTCGCGAGATTTTGCAAGATTTCCCTCACACTATAGGAGCAAAACAAATCTAGGATTATTTGTCCTTATGTTTGTGATCACATTTTGAAAATCTTATAAGATATAAAAGATCTTTTGGTGTGTACCCAGCATAACTCCACTCAACAATATAAAACATGTAACAAGCAAATAAATGTACAGTCACATGTATTTATTGCAAAAACTGACCAAAAAAACTGTATAAAAGTATTAACTCATGTTGCATTCCAAGTCTTCTGAAGTCATACGATATCTTCATGCGAAGAACAGTTGATCTTAATGGTTAGTCGTTGAAATAATGATCGCGCCCCTTTGTGAACAGAGCACACGCACTCATTCATATTTCTCATTCAAATGCTACACACGACTCTTTAGAATGACGCGATCGGGCACGAGAGACACACAAGAGCCAATGGCATTTTACAATCAAAGCTGACGTAATGATGCAATTGGTCAAGCTGTCAAAACTGATGTGCCGTTTTTTCCGACGTAAATATTTGAAATGTATTAATCTTTAGCGGATGGACTCGATGTTCCGAAGTCGCTTTGTGGGATTTTCTTCAAACAAATCCGTCGTTTGGCTTCGGAACACTTGATATTTGTACTTTCTAAATAAATTGTGCCTGCAGTCGTATCTGCCTGTTATATCATGGTTTTTATCATACACAAATGGGTAGGTTTAGGGAAGAGTTTGAGTCACGCATTCAAAATGTGTGTGTGTGTGTGTGTCCACAAGGTAAATGCTTATAAACATTCTAAATTATGTTTTTTTGAAAATGTAAAAATGCAGACTGTTTCTTGTGATGGGCAGTGTAGAGGGATAGAATGAAACGGCGTTGATAAACATGCTAAAAAGCGATTATGCATCTTGATAGCATACCAAAATGGCATACGAATTGTCATATCATTTCATGAGATCAGTCTGCTGAACTCTAATACATATTCCTCAGGTGTAGGTAGCCTACATCACTAACACAAAGCAGTCAGAGTACTTTCACTCTTTTCTCTACATACATGTAGGATTCACTCGAAAAATGTGATGAATGACAGTTATAAATCAGTCGAAATCAGGCACGACTCCTGGCTACGTCATTATCCATAGATCACTGAGTCTTTGGTAAGTTGTAAGGAACACTATATCGAGCCCAACCTTTAGTTTAAACTGATAATGGTTTTCTCTACTTGCATTTTCCTCTATTAACTCCAGTCACGCCGCAGCTCTTCTGCCACTCGGGGCCGTGTTCCGGCAGGAAAGTGACGTCGATGCATACCCTCTTTTGGATAAACCTATAACCAATCAGAGGAACGGAGCAACGCATAACGTTAGGTGTCAAAATGTCAACAGAACTCAGCTGCACTGTGTTGCCAAGTCTGTGGTTTCTTCGCGGGTTGTTTTCCGTGTCTGTGCGTTGAAGCGACCTCAATTATGTTATAGATAGACACAGGAATGCGAATTTTAGCAGGCAACATTGTCAAAATAACACTTGTTTTACAACCCAAATGCCATTTTTTTCCAGAGATTTATTTTTTCTGATTTTGTTTTCTCTTTAAAATGCAATAAAGACAACAAAAACATGTATACTCTGCTTAAATGCCCAAAAATTGTAACAAATTATTTGTATAGCCTACCACTGGTCTGGAACAAACCGTGAAAAGCTCAGTGATGGACTGCCAGGACCTAAAATCATATCTATCTAAAAACGCTGACCGGTCTAACCTGACACCACTAAACTTTGGTGCTGAATAACAAACCAGAAGTAACCAGCATAAAAGGGTAACATGCTTGCTAAGATGGTCTTTTCAGCAAAGACGAGTTCTTCTGGGTGCAAGACACACTGAAATTCAATATACGAATAAAGAGAGTTAGACAGGAAGTAAAGCATAAAAGAGATGTGTTGAGTACTGTGTTTCTGACTGAGGGTCCCTCTGGTCTGATGCTGGGCTGCTATGATTGGAAAAGTAATTATTGGCCTGTGCGGAGCATCAAGGTGAGTGACAAGCTGAGCTAGAGGCTTTAAGGGAGACTGTGTCAACCACTGCACTGCCACAGAGCCTGGTCTCCACGGGCATGTCAAGCCTTAGACTGTGGCTAACCCCTTTGACACTCATTCAAGGAGAAGAGATTATTCATTTTGTTACTCCCTTTAAAACACTTAAAAATTGCTCTCTCCTCTGTGACGAAGGGTATGGGGAGATCAGGGTGCAGGGGTGAGTAACTGTGGCCCAAGAGGTGAAATGTTGCTCTCTAGATAAGAATGAGTGAAGGCCAAACTTCCCAGTGAAGGCTCATCACTCTCACAAGAGAGGCTGTGCTCAATTGGGCTGACTAGAAAGGCTTTTGACATTCTAAAGTGTCAGAATGAAAACCCTTGATAAAAATAGATGGAGCCAGTGCTAACCTCTACAAATGGTTTAGGGTACGTTTACATGACAACGATGTACTATAAACAGGACATTTTCTCCATTATGTGTTTTGCGTGATGACAACGATGTCAAAGTGCTCCCTGTTCACATGGATCCACGAAAAATGATTGAAACACTGTTTTACGCATGCCAGGCCAGTAGTTTGGCGATTTTAATTAGCAAAGAAACACAACACTCTATAGACTAAACACAATAATACAGGTATGACGTCACTTTGTAGGCAAACCGACAGTTAGCATCACACTGGTGCCCTCATCAAAAACCAAATAGGATTTTACCATAGGCTTCTGGATTACTGCAAAAAACAAGCTCTGTGATCAACAAAAGTTTATAATACTTACATGTTTTGTCCATCAAGATGATTTTCACAAAGGAACACAACGTATATGAATTTTGAAGCCTAAATGCTGTCGCCGGAAGTAAAAAAAAAACTAAAGGTAGGCTCTAAACGGACTACACCATAGTCGCTCAATATCAGCGTCACCATCACTAAGCTTCCGACAACTCTTACAGTCTTTATCTAAAAACATTTCCCAAGAACGTTTGAGTTAGACTAGTTTATATCAGCACAATTATGAGCATAATGAGGCTGTAAAAGCAGACTGAGCTTACCTGTTCGGTGTGATGATGTTTAATTTCCTTCGACAACCTCTGTAGTCCCATATAGCCTCTTGTTAGAAACCACCTTTTTCAAAACGCGTAACAGCTTAAAAAAATAATAATGAAAAACCTGAGTGGGGTAATATTGATGTATTTTATACCGTAGAATAAAACACAATCTTGAGCTTGTGTTCACCACAGTACAGACTTTATTTCAGTCCTTTAACCAAAATCCCATTAAAAAAAAAAACATTGACTTCGGAATAGGGGAATCGGAAGTAACTCACTTCTGCGTTTTGGCCTACAAAGTGACTACCTGCACCAATCTACTGTATATGCATGCATGCATTTGTTTTTGTAGTTTACACAATAACAGTATAATTTTGAAAAACTTGCATCACCCGGTTTCAAAAGTTTGCATTGTCAGGCCTCGAATTAGCGGTTGTCATGTAAATAAATGGCCAAAATGCATAAAAGTTTTCCATTTTTAGATGGAAATGGTCAAGCTCAATACACTTCCAAATCATCAGTCCTCGTCCTCCTCAATCTATCTGCAGCCTTTGACACTGTGAATCATCAGATTCTTCTTTCCACCCTCTCATCACTGGGCACCACAGGGACTCCACTCCCCTGGTTTGAGTCCTATCTCCCAGGTAGGTCTTTCAAGGTTGCCTTGAACTGGGAGGTATCCAAAGCACATCAACTAACCATGAGGGTTCCTCAGGGCTAAGTGCTTGGACCTCTCCTCTTCTCTATTTACACTACATAACTGGGACCCATCATACCGGCTGTCTGGCTACCATTGCTATGCTGATGACACACAGCTCTTCCTTTCATTTCAACCAGAGGACCCACAGTAGATGCACAAATCTCAAGCTGTCTGGCGGACCTCTCGGCATGGATGAAAGAACATCACCTGCAGCTAAACTTGGCAAAGACTGAGCTTCTCGTCTTCCCTGCTAATCCGACCCTACAACACGATTTCACCATCCAGCTAGGTTCATCTTTGATTGCCCCTTCAGGGTCGGTAAGAAATCTTGGAGTAATCTTTGATGACCAGCTGTCCTTCAAAGACCACATTTCAAAGACAGCTCGGTCATGCAGCTGCACAACATCAGGAAGATCAGACCGTTCCTTACAGAGCATGCAACACAGCTTCTTGTCCAAGCCCTGGTCATTTCTAGACTTGACTACTGCATTGCGCTTCTGCCTGGACCATCGTGTGCAATCAAAATGCTTCAAATGATTCAGAATGCTGCGGCACTCTTGTCTTCAATGAGCCCAAAAGGGCTTATGTCCCACCTCTCTTCATCTCTCTCTACTAGCTACCACTCGCTGCCCGCATAAAGTTCAAGGCTTTAACTCTTGCTCATGGATCCACCACAAGCTAAGCACCCACATACTTTGACTCGCTCCTACAAGTCTACACCCCCACCAGAAGCCTTCGCTCCGCTAAGGAGTGGAGGCTTGCGGTACCATCACAGAGAGGCATGAAATTCCTCTCCAGAACTTTTTCATTCACCGTTCCCGGCTGGTGCAGCTATCTTCCGACTTCCATCCGGATGGCCGATTTACTGACTTCATTTAAAAACTCATCTCTTCTGTGAGCACTTAATCTTATCATAAAAAGGTGAATTCTTATTCTATATATTTCTCTATTCCCTCCCTATTCTAGCTTATGTTACTCTGAATAATGTCCAAAACTTTGTATTTAAGACACTTTTTGCGTTTCTTCGCCTTTTCATGATGGATCGCTTCATCGCTTCCCCTACTCCTAAATTGTGAGTCGCTTTGGATAAAAGCGTCTGCTAAATGCATAAATGTAAATGTGTCATTTAAACGGCCTCTTAGACTCAATAAGATCCTTGTCTCTAATGCATTTTTTTTTCAAAGAGAATTATATTTGTCTATCTATCCATCCATCCATCCATCCATCCATTTTTTAAACAAATATCATGACTTATTAATTCAAATATATAATGGGAAGTCGTACATGACATTCTATATAACCTGAACTAAGCTTGCCTCAAAAGGTTTAATTATCTGGGGCCATATTCACAAAACATTTTATCTTAATTACCACTAAGAGTTCTCATAAATGGCGGTAAAAGTTCTTAGTTACGAGTTTTCTTTTAAAACCTATTCACAAAACTGCTGAGAGCAACTTTTACGAATAGAGAGAAGTCTTAAGCTAAGAGTAAGGGCGGGGTTGACCTCATTGCTATGGATGATGTAATCACACTTACTAACTATGACCACATTGATTGGCTGATAGGGGAGGGGTCTCTGTCATCAATTTAAATATAGAAATGTTTTGTTTCATGTTGCCATATTCAAATAAATGTATCAAATAAGAATGTTGGAATATTCAACTAACAACATTGAAATAACATTTTTTCCATATTCAATTAAAGTGGTGATGAATTGAGAAATCAACATTCCCTTGAGCTTTTTGATATATCAAATTAAGATATAAGATTATCCTGTAAGTTTCAGAGCTGAAAACTTCCTTTTTATTAAAAGAAAAGCTGTTATAGACACCAGGGCCAGAAAACGATGGTGTGCTTCATCCTTAAGTCATCGCACCACGAAACACACCTCTAGAGCACGTCTAATTCAGTAGCCCCGCCCACCGACTCATGAAGCTGTTTCGGATCACTAGCCAGCAGCAATAACAATGTGGAAGAAGATAGCAAGATATTGTAGAAGTACACATTCACTGCATAAGCTTCCTCCGGATCATAATATTAGGAGTGTGTGATACTTCATTTATTTTTTAATGAAGTTCCAGCTCACATGTGGAAGACCGTATACATGTGTTAGCTTCATTTCACTGCGGAATCGTTTGTAAACAAGTCTCAAGTGCTGGATTTGCAGACACAATGTTGTACGTTCTATATTGGATCCGGCAGGAATGGTGCAACAAACTTATGAGAGTAAAAAATGTTATATGTAGTAATAGTAGTCCGGGGGCTGTGTGTATTCCAGTGTGTGTGTTTGTGTGTGTGTGTGTGTGTGTGTGTGTGTGTGTGTGTGTGTGTGTGTGTACGAGCATGGTTCGTGTTTATATCGACGGACCTGCAGGCCATGTTATACAGAAATAGTATTCCATTTAATCGCGGGTGGATGAGAAATAAATCATTGTATTTGCTTGATAAAGACGTTTACGAGCCCTGTGGTCGAGAGAATCTTTGCAGCTGCAGCTTTCAAAATAATCTCTCCCTCATGTGAACTGAACTGACAGAGGCATAGATATGACAGCGGAGCTGAAGCTCATTAAATATGCAAATCTTCTCCAATCCTAGCCGTAACAAGGCATTTAATTCCAAGTCTCCGGTGCTGCATGCCCATCAAAACCCAGCGTTCAGAAGACAGCCTCAAAACCAGTATAGAAAATAGCCTATTACTTATTAGTTATGATGTTTTTGAATGTAAAAACCACACGAACGTCATTAGTTGATCTCAGACAACAGTATAAAAAAAGAAAGTTCATGTGTCAGTTCATGACACCTTTAAAGATTTTAAAGATTAGGCCAAGTGTCACAAATTAAACTAGTATATGATCAGCTAATTGTCAGCCACTTAGCATGTCATCATCTCGTGAGTTTGCAGAATTCAATCGAAAATTACCGACTCACCAAGTTACCTCGACAGTTTTTTGCATCCTTCCGCCACCCCATTCCTCACTCTCGGTCTGCAATACGGGACAGAACTCTGGGTTTGGGCTAAATTCCAAGTTTGGAGCCCTCAATCCCCTCGGACAGTTCGCCTAATATGCTTATATTTTTTTTTACCCTATTCAACACGTTTTATGTGCAAACTCATAAAAACAACTGCCACGGGTAATCTAACATTATTTTATTATTTTTTTATTAAAGATTTATCACTATTGCCTCAATGTTGCATGCTGTTTTTGGTCGGATTGCAGCAGCCATTAGGATTGTTTGTGATTTGGTCTTAGTGACTTAGGAGTCCTCTTGACGACTCCTAGCATTTGGACTAAAATGCTTTGTGAAATACTCTTAGACCAAAAATGTAGAGTCTTAAAATTGGACTGACATGCTCATTATTTTTAAAAGAAATTCTCCTAAATCGGCAAGTTAGGAACTACTTTTAGCCTTAAGATGTTTTGTGCATACAGCCCCTGATATTTTAAGAAATGTATTTATCTGGCCACAAATATGGCCACAGCATATGGCTTATATTAATAGTAATAATAATCGGTTAAAATACAATCTTTCTTAAGAAATAATATTAAATGATTATGAAAAACCACTAATGACACTTTTTTATCGTTATGATATCAAGATAACACAGGAGTAAAACACACACACTAACATTAGCAAGAACTGACAAAGATTGAGGGAGAACTGAGGGGTTATATGCATAGAACAAACAAAAGGAACTAATTCAATCATTAACAAGACACAGGTGAATATAATGATGAATAAGACAACTCAGAAAAACTGGGGCTGCGTCTGAAAACCTTGTTGCCTCGCTGCCTTATCAGATAATGACTTGTAAGGCAGCATTTTGTGCATGAAGGCACCTCACAAAACTAATTTCGGACAGACTTCTAAGGCAGTGTAACAGTTTAATGATCTGCAGCAAAATAGAGAGAGCTTTGGTGAGAACTAAACACATATTTAATTACTACAGTAGTCATTTCTCACTAGAAATGACATTAGAAGTGGAAAATATTGGTAAAAAAAACATACATTTACACACAAACTGACCAGCAAACGCAACTTTCGGATGCCATCTTTTTCCCCCAGCTCAACTGTCACTGAATGGAAAGCACAGGATTATCGGATACCAAAAGCAATGAAAGATACATGTATACTGCCTTCAAAAAATCAATCAGATGAAGGTATCTAAGAAGACAGGTGCCTTCCTGCCTTCAAATGTGTCCTCCAAAGGTAGCATTTTCCAGGTTTCGGACACAGCCTGTGTCACAGAACAAAACCAAAAACAGAATTAAGGGGGGAACACAGAACATAGATTACATCACCCATATCAACATTATTATTATTATATTTTAATTAATTCAGAAACTAAAAAAAAACAGGTTAATCAGAGAAAAAATATATTCAAAGCACTGTATTGAATTTTTTATGTAATTAATATGGACGAAAATGAATTGTGTCAATGACTCCCAGTATGAATGTCAATTCTTAAAACATAGCATTCATAAACATGGGCCTGTTTCTACTTTGTGTAACAATATCCTTAATTTTAGATCAAATGCCTAAGAATTAAAAAGGAATCAGGGAAGTGAGACGTGATATATTTAGTCACAGCATGGTTTCAACAAACTTATGCTAATTTACCCATGAACCATGTAAAGTACGGAAAGTGCAAATCGAATGACTTCCATATGTAAGGTAGAGGCACAAAGTCATAAAAGCTTCTAGAGTTTCTTTTCTATGAATTAAAATATTTTAACGTGTGCTGAGGTTTTTCACAAAACCCTAGTATTACCGCAGTTTCATGTTTAAGCTATTTCACAGAGAAAGTTCTACCTTCCGATGGGATGTTGGGAGTTCTCTGTAAAAGTTCAAGTGTGTCTGTAGCTCTTGACCCCTGTCTGGAGAGCCTGATGTCAATGGCAGAGGGTTAGAGGGGTTTGGGTTCAAGAATGGTTGTTTACTGAAGCCTTCACAATCATCTCAAAGACCTCAACCTCACCAGTCCAATATGAAAGTTTGAAATTAATCCTACACATGGTCAACCATGCAGGCATTACAGGATAGAGCCACCATTAAATTTGTATGGATCACCTTCAGCAAGAATTTAGACCTTGCAAGAGAGTTTAGTAGACATAACCTTACAACAAGAATGACACAGTATGCAGTATTCTTCCTTAATTTTTTAAATGTCAGTTATCTGGTTTTAGACTCTATATGCTTTTTCTCATGCATGTTTCTTTTAAAACAGCATAGATTAGTGGATGTGATTCAGTGTTAATTAATTCCTTTGTTGGTTTGTTCATTCATTCATTCATATATATATATATATATATATATATATATATATATATATATATAAGAAATATATATATTTTTTTTTAGTAAAGCTGAAAATCCAATGTGCATAGTAAGTTTCCTTGTTTGTTTCAATGTCAATAATGTTGTCTTGTGTGTTTTTATTGTTAAAACTGCATACACTGTGTTTCAGTGTCAATAAATGTATTGATCAATTGATCGTCACTTTTTCCACATTTTAGGTTACAGCCTTATTACATTTTCTTCAATTCTACAAGCAATACCCCATAATGACATTTTGAAAGAAGTTTGTTTAAACTCTTAACCAATATATATATATATAAAAGTAAAGTATTCACAGCCTTTGCTCAATACTTTGTTGAAGCCCCTTTGCCACTATTTACAGCCTGAAGTCTTTTTTAGTGTGATGCTACAAGTTTGGCACACCTATTTTTGGGCAGTTTCTCCCATTCTTCTATGCAGGACCTCTCAAGCTCCATCAGGAAGCGTCAGTGCACAGCCATTTTCAGATCGTTCAATCGGTTCAAGTCTGGGCTCTGGCTGTTTATGGTCAATGTCCTGTTAGAAGATAACCTTCAACCCAGTCTGAGGTCCAGAGCACTCTGGAGCAGGGTTTCATCAAGGATGAATCTGTACATTGCTGTATTCATAAATCCCTCTATCCTGACTAGTCTTCCAGTTCCTGCCGCTGAAAAACAACCCCACAGCATGATGCTCTCACCACCATGCTTTGCTGTAGGGATGGTATTGGCCAGGTGATGAGCGGTGCCTAGTTTCCTCCAGACATGACACTTGCCATTCAGGCCAAATAGTTCAATCTTTGTTTCATCAGACCAGAGAATCTTGTTTCTCATGGTCTGAGAGTCCTTCATGTGCCCTCTGACCACTCTACCATACAGGCCAGATTGGTGGAGCGCTGCAGAGATGGTTGTTCTTCAGGAAGTTTCTCTCCACAGAGAAACACTGGAGTTCTGTCAGAGTGACCATTAGGAGCTAGCTCTAGGAAAGGTCCTGGTGGCTCCAAACTTCTCCAAATTACAGATGATTGAGGTCACTTTGCTCACTGAGACCTTCAATGCTGCAGTAATGATTCTGTACCCTTTCAAGATCTGTGCCTTGATACAGTCCTGTCTCAGAGGTCTACAGACGATTCATTGGACTTCATGGCTTAGTTTGTGCTTTGACATGCACTGTTAACTGTGGGACCTTATATAGACTGATGTGTGCCTTTCCAAATCATGTTCAATTAACTGAATTTACCCCAGGTGGAATCCAATCAAGTTGCAGAAACATCTCAAGGAGGATCAGTGGAAACGGGATGAACCTGAGCTCAATTTTGAGTGTCATGGCAAAGGCTTTGATACTTACAGTATGTACATGTGATTTTTTTTTTTTACTTCATTTTTTATCCGTAATACATTTGCTAAGATTTAAAACAAACTTCTTTCACGTTGTCATTATGGTGTATTGTTTCTAAAATTTAGGATTTTTTTATTATTTAATACATTTTTGAATAAGGCTGTAACTGTAACAAAGCAACATGTGGAAAAAGTGCTGTGACTACTTTCCGGATGCACTGTAAATATTTTGACATTTTACAACCTGAACTAACCTTGCCTTGTCATGAAAAGGTTAAATGATTTGACATTTTATGAGACAATGGGACATTGTTTCCTGTTTTATGTTTCTGCACCAAATTACTATTTTGATGGAATATGTTTGTTGCAAATATAGGCTATTAAAATGTTTTCCTCCTAAAAACAGAATTGTGCAGTATTCCTTGTTTTTCTCAATCTGAAGTATATGCTAAGATTCAGAGAAAATGAACCACTCTTTTCTTACAAGTACAATGGCTAGCCTATATTTAGCCATAGATAGGAAGCCAAGAAAACAATTAAATCTTATCAGCCAATACTTTCACTATTCATTGACGAGCTTACCTATACCCATCCTCCCTTCTTTCTGTTTTTTTAACACATCCCTGAGCAAGAAAAGAAAGACACTTTTATCTTTCCATTTTTAATATCATGCTCTAATTATTTACTCTTCAGGTGCATTAAAGTTGAGCTGAATAGTGACTAGATCTGCCTTGTTAGCTTTAATTACTTGTCTTTGTTCATCCCTCTCTGAGTTTAATGAATGAGCCGAGCAAAATTAAAAATGCATAATGAAATTAAACCCAAACAGCAGACAGTACGCCATGTTACCTTGAGATGGATGCGAGCGGGGGCAGAAAACATGGACAATCATTTATCCCTGTATAGCGTTAAGCCATTTAGTGACGTTATTATCATCATAGCCGTCACAGTTTGAACTAATACACCACAGTTGAAGAAACAGCTATCCCTCCCATTTGTTTCAGACGGTTATTTCCATGCATCGAAAAAGATTGTTTGTCAAGATTATGCATGACATTAGAAATGTCAGATGCCTCGTATAAAGGAGACGGATGTCAGTATGCGGCGAGGAGGTGGAGAAGAGCAGAGGTAGGAGGGAGATGAATGTCAGCGATGGAAAAACAAACGGCGCCTGCAAGCCTGTGCACTGTCCCCACACAGAATTAAACCCAAATTCATCAACTAACAGCCTGCCTTATACCAGAGTCCACAATGGAGCCAAGAAGCCATTTAGATGCAAGTTAACAAGTGAAACTGTTCTGTTCGGGGCTGATGGTTTGTCTAAATGTTAATTTATGTTCAAAAAGCGCTCAACATTCCAAAGGCATTATGTGTAGACGCAGACAGACTGCAGCAGAGACATCAAACTGCTTTCAGACCAAGCGTTATTCTCTGCTGGAAGGTTATTTTCCCCCAGTGGCCAAAGCAAGATTGGATTTCAGTAATGAAACTGGCTAATAATGCTCATTATACCCTTAATCTGGGAACGAATTTGTTTTTTAATAACACAGCGATTCATACGTGTAATTAAAAAAGTAACTTGGCATTTGTCACCCCAAATTAAACAAATACAGCGTGACTCACATGGAACCGAAATGGTGTCTGAAAAAACAATGACAAAATAAATGATGTGGCAAAAACTATTATGTAACATTGGGCGGGAGGGGTACTGTTATACATGAATGTGCTAGAACCCAACAACTGGAGCTGTTGAAGCATAAGCAAGTGTAGGGTTTTTCTTTTGAGTTCGCTGTTAGGGAGGAAAAGTGTCTGTTTGTGTGATGTTAGGTTTCAGATTAAGGCTTTGGGTGGACACCAGGGAAGAGGATTCTGATTCTGTTGAATTCTACAGTTCACATTCTGAAGGCAGAGCTATTGATCTAGTGTCAGCTGAAGTTTAGAGTTTATAAAAGACATGATTCTGTTTTAATTTCCTGTCTGTCTGCTGTGGAAAGATCGAGTCAGTGGGTTAATCCAGCAGATCAGCAGATCTGTAACCAAACCCGGAGAGAAAGAGACAAAGAGAAGACATTTTCCTTTTTCATGACAGGTCATTCAAAGCACAAAATGCACTAAGTAATCCGTTACAAGCCAAAAGATCCATTTTCTTGATTTCGTGTTTCATTGCAGAGATGAAACCCCTTTAGATAATGTACTTAATACCCTGTTTCATGACACTTCTGAAAGGGAGAAATGGAAATGTGGCGTGAATACGTTAATGTTTCACAGTCTGTGCTGCAATCTGGAGAGAATGGAAAGTCAAGAAAGACCAACTGACACATTTCAGCAGGCAGGCCACACACACACGCAGGCAGGCACGCATGCATGCACATGTTGTGTTTTCATGTTTTATGGGGACTTTCCAGACATATTGATTTTTATACTGTGCAAACTATACATTCTATCCCCCTACACTTACCTAAACCTACGATAAGTTTCAAAAAACATCACTTATTATGATTTATAAGCGTTTTTCTCACTGGGACCAAATGACCAATCCCACAAGGACAAGGATTTTGAATATTTCTATCTTTGTGGGGACATTTGATCCCCTTAATGTAGGCTTTACCTACCCCCCCTACCCACACACACACACACACACACACACACACACACACACACACACACACACACACACACACACACACACACACACACACACACACACACACACAATCTCAGCTGCTGGCCATGTTGCTGTGAAGGACACAGATTCTTCCCTCTGCCATCCAGCCATATGAATCCTGGCTGTGTAGGGTGAGACAGATAGTGAGAGCAGAGAATAATTCACATGGTGAACAGATGAAGGGTTATCTGTCCATATTCTGCTGCATAAATCTCAGAATATGGGCCTGCTGGGGTAAAAAGGAAAGAAAAAAAGAGAAAAGCAGCCAGGCTTTGGCTCTTAGTTTGCCCGCATAAGTTGGAAGAGACTGAATTCTCTGAATTTAAGAATTTTGCAGTAGAGACTTATACTGACAGTAAATGTAATTAACTACTTTAATTCCCAATTTGAATCACACACACAGAAATAAGAGTGTCTAAAAAAATATTTTTAAGAATCACATCACCAGTCACCAGTCACATCACACATCACTTTAATTTGGCGAGCGATAGGCCTAGTAATAATGCTATGCTATCATTGTTGTTATAAATCCTAATTAAACACGATTTTATACTTAGTTGCATTTAACTCTTTAGATTTAGTTTTCCCCCTGCTTTCTGCAACCTCTTTAGAACAGAACTGCTGTAGATAATGACAAAACATAAAGAGCAATGAGTTTCTACACCTCAATCTCTTCAGAGTATCTTTTTTAATCAACTACACATAATAATAACCAATTTGTTAAACTCCTACCAAAGACAGACAAGGAATTTCCTTCTTCTTTGCCAAATCAAATATTTGGCCCTCCATACATCATAGAGCATCTGACATTAAGTAGCTCAGTGCGCCACAGCAGGGTAGAGAGGAAGGCCCACGGACTCGCCACAGATTGATTTATAGAGACACAAGGCAGTAAATCACCACCCAGAGGGCGAGAGCGCCTCACGGGGCTCTAATAACAGGCCAGCAGCCAAAACGCTGTGTGAGTAATCTATCAAGACCTGTTACAGTCAGATGCAAGCGGGTACAGGGGGTCTACAACCTCTGTTGTGTCACCAGTGTTGTTGTTACATTGTTGTAGAGACCAGCTCATATCACAGACCATGTAATTCCTTTCATATTTTATAATTCACTTTCTTCAAGACCAGGTGGGATTCTAAACTTTCACACAGATCAAGGAACAAGGCCTAGATATTCTTTGAACAGAAGGACCTAAACTAAATTTACCAACTCCAAAACATGTGTAAAGTAACTTTGTAAAAAGGTAATCACTTGCTTGCTTAAGAAGCCATAGATCCAATTAATTTGACCTAACAGCTCTCATAAACTTGTTCCTTAATTAAGATCTGAAAGAGCAGGCAGCATGGAATGAATGAGAGAATTTAATTAGGGCATAGACAGGAGTTCCGGAGGCTCCGGACAAGCACTGCACTGATAACACAATTCCAGGAAATAAACATAAGTGAATCACAACTGAACAAAGTGAACATAGTATGATCAGATAATATTCACAAAGGCAAATTAAATGCTGAAAAGATCACGTAACCAATTTTGTAAAAGAAGTAGGCCTAAACTTACATTACTTTTAAAAAGAGTACTTGTTACAGACTAAATATACTTTAAAACAATAGGCTATATTTTAAGTGTGAACTAAATTGTACTATTTTTGGACACTTTGTTTCATGTATATTACAATTATAAACACTCCATGTTTATATGTGTGTGTGTGTGTGTGTGTGTGTGTGTGTGTGTGTGTGTGTGTGTGTGTGTGTGTGTGTGTGTGTGTGTGTGTGTGTGTGTGTGTCTGTGTCTGTGTCTGTGTCTGTGTCTGTGTCTGTGTGTGTGTGTAGTCAGACAGTTAGTCGAGATCAAAATTAGAGAAGAATTTAGAAACTGATTTTTTTCAGAAATATTGTTGATATTCATTGCTTGAAGTTTGAAGGAAGATTAGCTGTGGGTATACCATTGTTCTGCTAGCATGTTTTACAAAATACCAAGGTACTTCAACAAAAACCTTTATTTTGTCATAAACACTGTGATCAAAATTAGAGAACAATAACCAATGCAGCACAAAAAAAAAACATTACAACTAAAATGTGATGTTTACAGCAGTCAAAAATTAGTAGGAAGAATAGAGGCCCTTGCTTTGAATGAGCTCAGCACATCTGCGGCCAGAGGACATCACTATATACTTATACTGCTCCGGTGTGATCTTGGTCCACTCTTCTTCCAGTCTCTTCCACAGTTCGGTAACTGAAGTGGGTTTCTTAGCCATAACTTTGTCGCCAATGATTTTACATAGATTTTCAATGGGGTTTAGATCAGACTTTGGGCTGGCCATTAAATTATTTCAATGTTGTCACTTTCAAGGAACTGCTTTACCCGTTTTGCAGTGTAATAGGGGGCAGTGTCTTACATAAAATTTGCGGGCTGATTGGGTGATGCTCGCAGTGAAGGAACCATATGTTGCCGAAGGAGGTTCTGATAAACAGGTTCTGTATAATAGGCTGTGTAATAGGACCATCTCCTGCTGCAGAAACATCCCCAAAACCATGCCACTTCCTCCTCCATCTTTCACTGACTTCTTTGGGCACTTTGGATTCATCTTTTTTTCCCAGTTTGATGCCGAACATAATGTTTCCCAACAGACACAAATAAATGAAACTTGCATTCATCACTAAAATGAACTTTGGACCAGTTCTCCTCTGTTCACACAATATGCTCCTCAGCAAAGGTTAGCCTTTTGATTCTTTCTGCTGATGAGAGACTTGATCACTACAGAGTGAGCATTCAGTCTGAATTCTCTTAAATGACGAGACACTGTATGGCGAGACAGATCCTTACTGTGTTCAGCTCTGACCTGGTGAGTAATTCCAGCTGCAGTGTTGAGCTGATTCCACAGTGAAAGTCTCTGCATTGTCCTGTCCTCTCGTGCATTGGTCTTGCGTACCTTTTTGGGTACTTGATTGAATTAGTGTCTTTGTAAAGCTTCAATATTCTAGAAATTACAGATTTGGAATGACCAACTTCTTTTGCAATAGTTGAAAGGGTCATCCCTTTGGCCTTCATCTGGACAACCGTCGTAGGGTTTCAGTAACCTTAGAGGGGCTTGCCATCTTGCAAAGTCAGTGAAAATGTAAAAGTTTGCTTCCAATTTAAATACAAATTTAAAAAAAGTTAAATGGGGTTTGCCAGATTATTACGGAAATTAGGACTAAATGCCAGATTAACACCCAAAGCTTGAAGGTATCTGAAAGTGTTTTCTAATTTTGACCAACGTTATTTTTCAATTGTCTTATTTAAGTTGTATATACTGTACTTCAGAATATATTTAACTTGTGAAATATATATTTTTATTTTTTATTTTTTTAATGAATTAAATTACACTCTAAAAATGCTGGGTTAAAAATAACCCAAGTCGGGTTGAAAATGGACCAACTCAGAGATTGGATTGAACCCAGCATTTTTTAGAGAGTATATTAAGTGCAATTAATTATTTTTGACCCACTTACAGTAAGTAGAACTTAAAGGAACATGCCAACTTTTGGGGACTTTAGCTTATTCACTGTATCCACCAGAGTTAGATAAATGTGTCTGAGTGATAAACTCTGTCTGACACACCCACCAATAGAAAATTGGTGTGGGGATTATGGTGTGGGTTGTTTTTCAGGAGTTCCAGTGAAAGGAAGCCAGCCTTTCTCGTCCAACATCAGTGCCTGACCTCACAAATGCGCTTCTAGAAGAATGGTCAAACATTCCCATAAGCACACTTCTAAACCTTGTGGAAAGCCTTCCTAGAAGAGTTGAAGCTGTTATAGCTGTAAAGGGTGAGCCAACTACATTTAGAATGGGATGTTAATATCGTTTATGTGCATGTAAAGGCCAACATCCCAAAATGTGAAACAATTTAGAGTAGTGTGTGTGTGTGTGTGTGTGTGTGTGTGTGTGTGTGTGTGTGTGTGTGTGTGTGTGTGTGTGTGTGTGTGTGTGTGTGTGTGTGTGTGTGTGTGTGTGTGTGTGTGTGTGTGTGTGTGTGTGTGTGCGTGTGCGTGTGCGTGTGTGTGTGTGATTTAGTCACACTGACTAAAAGAGACACAAAACACAAGCTTCTGTTAATTAAAATAGGTTATTTTCAGAGCTAATATTGAATAGAATCATTTTTGTACCAATCACATGTAACGAGGACCCACAAAAGCGTATAAGCATAGAGCAGAATCAGAGCATTCATCAGTCAGACCACTGCAGACTCATAAATCTCAACAGTTTTTGCACAAAACCATGGGCCATTGATCACTTCCATACTTGAAAGCAAGACTCCAGGAAAACAGTGAGAAGTGCTAGGAAAGATTAATAGAGATGTGTTGGTCATACACACAAATGGCATATAAATTAATTGATGGACAAGCAGGAAAATGCAGACTAATCCATCACATTCCTAAAGATGGATGAGAGTATTGGCGATGGAGAGATGTAATCTTAAACAACACAGTGGAAATTACCATTTTACTTCTTTTACAAGCTTTCAAGCATCACACATGCTCTGTGGCTTCAAACAACACTCCTATAATTCAAAGTGAACCTTTGGATTCCTCATTACAGCCTTTTGAGATTATAGACTACTTTCGAGTCAAATGAATTCAGAATGAATGGTCAACATTATTTCAAACTACTGAGCATGAATGTGGTGTTTAATCACTCACTGAAACCATGTTACTCCTCCCAAGTAAACCTCAACAAAGAAATCTTTGATTATCAATGCACCTCTTAATGGTGGCTAATGTAAGCACGTTTCCGTTAAAGACAATCGGATGTGGTTGAGATTGTTATTTTCCTTGGCTGGACCTCAGCAAACCTGAATATGGTATGTTTAGATTTTCAGATGAACTGGATGGGATCGATTATGAAATATATGTCAAAAGAAAAGAATTTAAGCGAATGCAACAGTTGGTTGATTAAATATGTCTAATACAAACACACCTGAGAAACATGACAGGATGTAGGAGATGGCAGTCTCAAAGCTAGTAAAGAGCAATACTGCCCTCTGCTGTGGAAATCTTGTGTCTCATTTGTGTCAGCTTAGGATGCAATGGTCATTCCTGTTTGATGGATTTTGGACTGAGCAGTGCAATTAAATAATAAACTGAATCTACCTATATAGCTACTTTTATAGCTATTCTATATATAGCGTTTTTGCATATTGTACTGAGCATTGGAAAATAAAACACTTTGACTTTGGGTAGGCTACTTGCATTCACAGTTACTTGGTACCTGCATTAACAGCAATTTGACATCTAACTAGCAGGGTAAGTAAACAAATCTTTCAAGGAAATGTTTTCATTTAAGAATAAAAATATTAATAAAGACATGTTTTCATTATGTTTTACTTCCACAATACAACGTTATCAACGTACAATATATGTAAACTAATAGTTAGCATGGTTACTGTCAATTAAGTTTAGTGTATGGTTTAGTGTTACATTATTTTCATTGACATTTCTGTGCCACTGGAGATTTCATTTCCAAACTGCTGTTATGTGAAAATCATTTTGCAAAAATGTCAGCCATGCCCTGTTATTGTTATGGATGAGTGGTGAACAAGTGTAAGAATATATGGTACATCGTTCACATTTGGACTTTGGGTATCCAGGGTTTCACCCATTTAGTCCGCTTCTTCCTTTAGTAAAAGTAAAAGACCAAGGGCTGACAACGCCAATGCCATTTGCAACGTATAAGACATTTCTGAAATGTGCACGAATCCGTCTGTGTGGTGAACGAGATTCAGAGCTGATTTGAGCCCTGCATTCCAATTTGCATACTATCCATACTAAATAGTATTCAAAAAATAAAATTATTATGTCCCAAAAAAAGAGTATTCCAAAGATACCGGGATGGTTTACTATTTCCGGTCCAAATTCAAAGTGCGGATTGATGCGCACTCTTAAAGGACAACTCCGGGGAATTTTTAAGTGTATCTTGATCGTTATACCTTTGTGAGTAGAGTCTATAGAAAGAAAAAAAAAACGGATTGGTGCTTGCAACACGGAGTTATTACAGTTAATGCCCAGAGCCCCCCCCCCCCCCCCCCCCCAGCTAAAACGGCAGCTTTGAGGGCATAGACGTAAAGGGTGTATTTGTGCCTCTTAACAGACACAAAATGTCTGCAATTAAAATGTCTGTCCAACATGAACAGGGCCCTTACATGATAATGAGATGCGTTTAGCTACTTAGCCATTGTTTAAATTCATCTAAACAATGTTTTAGGCAGCTAGCTGTAGTCTTGCACTGAAGTCCCGTGGGAACTCTGTTGTAGCCGGAAAAAGGGCAAATAGTCCAGTTGGGAAGAACTTTGTGTGTACTCACAAAGATCAAGATAAACTTAAAAATTCACCAGAGTAGTCTTTTAACGGCTAAAATTGCCCACAACCCATTGCGAGTTGGACAAGGATTCGATTAGAACTACAAATGCGGATACAAAACAAACATGACGGATGTGTGGGTTCGACGGTTAAGTAGAGAGGCTCATCTCAAGGGGTTTGAGTAACCAACTATCAGTATTTAACCTGACAAAAAGATATTTTAAACTTTTAATCTAGTTATATTTAAACTGCAGACACGAGGAGAGTCTCTGCATTAAAGACCTACAAATGGCAGATTAACATGCGGCTACATTTCTCAACGATACGGTAGGAAATTAAACTGAATGTGGATCATTTGAACTGTGACGATTCTGATGATGATTGACAGGGCAGTTAAACGGTGATGAGATGCATGTAACTACGCGACAGAATCCGTTAAATGTTGAAGTAATATGTCCCAAAGCTTGCATACTTTTCTGATACACACTCAAAAGTATGTACTTTGTCTTCACAAAAAGAGTACATACTTTTAGGATCTTTAGTTAAGTAGGCGATTTGGGACGCAGCAAATATCTTTATAGCTGTTCTGGTTTCCCGCTTCAAATAACGAAACCAGACTACTGCCACCAGCTGGTACGGAAAGGTATTTCCTCTTACGCAGGCGCAGAACGGACGTGCTACTTGGCCGTTGGATGTTCAATGTTGGCTTGGTGTGTCAGGACAACTTTGGACCCAAGACGCTGCCGACGTGAGCCAATGTGAGCCAGTTCGACAGTTTGCTTTCGTCTCCAGTAGTTGTTTGGCGTCGGCTTGGTGTGTTCCTAGCTATAAATACATGGCTCTAGTCAGAGATACATTGCTGACTTTACTGTTAAAAATACACTTCCAAAAAAGTGAGCGTTGCCAAAAACGGTTGTCATGGTGGAGATGGACATTTCTGCAGAAAACGCCAAACTTGAAGATGCTTTTCTGTGGCCTATGAGGTCACTGTGATGTAATTCTGGTTATGGGGCGACGACTTGTCTACCTAGTAAGGCGATATGTGCTCCTATCTGTCTATGTGTGGAAAGTTGCTTACATTGCATTTTATCTGAGCCAATCAGAATGACGTGGATAGACCTTGAAAGCGGTATAACTGTTGGGACAATTGTATGCACGATAGGGCGAGGCAACGAGACGGTGAGAGAGGAAGGGTGGCCTACGAACTACTTGTGAGACTTGAAGCTGGCTTCTGCTGTTAAAACTGCAAACTATTCTTAATTTTTCTTTTAATTAATTACAATCCTGACTCTTGGTCTTCATTTCTTCACTACTGGTCGTGGGTCATAAACTGTTAACCCCTAACAAGGTTAAGCAAGACCTGGTTCTTAAATATAGTCTATATAGATTTTGTAGTTTATTTTAAAAATAATTAGAATATCAAGCTAATCAACGATAAGAGGGGTGTATACAGCAGATTTACCTTCTTTCGTTGATCATTTTCATTTTAGCATCCCTCCACCACCCCATCTCCTCACTTGATTCTAACAAACTCTTATTAGATGTCAACACAATCTATAATATACTCCAGTCCAGTTCTAGAGTATCTCTATCACGGGGGGGTACTCTGGGTTCGGGCCAAATTCCGAGCCCGGAGCCCTCCCCACAGCACGCCAAATACGCATAATCTTTACTCTATTTAATTTGATGTAAGTGTGAACTAGTGAAATGGCCCTTTAGTGCCACCCTATTTCAGAACCAATCAGGTAGCTGGTCCAGAGTATCAAACTGAATGATGTGATATGCACATACGCCTTTTTAAAATATTTTTTATTTTTTTACATGCAGTCATCTTCTGGAAGCTCAAGAGCAAGTCCTCTCTCTGTCCAAAGCCGCTCAAATATAAATGAAAACGGAATTCCAATCAAACATGCTCAGTCTCGAAGAGGAGCCAGAGAATGGATCTGTTTGAAAAGAGACTAAATTCATGGCTAAATCGGTGGTAACCAATAATCTTCTTTAACATGGGAATACTAATTAGTATCTTCAAAAAGAAAGAAACAAACAAGTGAAGGATTTCACTCACAAAGAATATTTGGAGCAATTCCTACCTCATACTATTTCCATGCATGCATGGCTTAGGCTCTATCCAAGCCAAACTCTATCTTTTTGTGCCATAGAAATCAGTGAAAAAAATCACAGGAAAAATACAGCTAGGAAAATAACTGCTCTTCCAATAATACGTTTGATGTGATTTGATTTTAGTACAGAAGTTAACTCTAAGTATTCTAGACCACTGTTCGCCAGCTTCTTCTTTTTTTTTTGCAAGTAGTAAGCGGCGCATCTAATTTCTAGGCTAGCATGTAATACATTTGACTATGTGTGTGTATATATATATATCAAATATTAAATTCTGAAATCAATAAAATTACTCTCATGTTTTAATTTAGCTGAAATGTTGACATGATTTAACTAACACAAAGGGAACAAATTATAATGTGGCCACAACTGACCTAAAACAAGGGAATGAATTAATAAATTGGAGCAATCTGGGCCACAATATATTTTTTCTCTTTCTTTGTACATATCAGAATATTATACATATTATACATTATACATTTTATCCTTTACATATAAATAGAAGTTATTTCTGCACCGAAATCACCACCATATGGAATTACAAATATAATGACTTTTCAAACAAGTTTCCTTAACAATAAACAGATAGCCCCGCCCCCGGACTCATGCCATTGCTTGAGTCAACATTGATGGGTCTGGTGCTCAAACAAAGTGTTAAAAAACTCATCTCACAAGTTAGGCTACTTATAGTTATATATGCATATTAAGCTGGAATAGAATATTTCCCTGAAATATAGTTGCCCAAAAAGTAATTGTTTAATATGAAGTTGGCCCACCATTTGGAGCTATAACATCTTAAACTCTTCTGGGAAGGCTTTCGAGTGCGTTTGTGGGAATTTCCTTCTAGAAGCTCATCTGTGAGGTCAGGCACTGATTTTGGACGAGTAGGCTTGGCTTGCAGTCTCCGCTCTAATTCATCCAAAAGGTGTTCTATCGGGTTGAGGTTCAGGACTCTGTGTAGGCCAGTCAAGTTCCTCCACACCAAAATTATTCATCCAGGTCTTTATGGACCTTGCTTTGTGCTCTGGTGTAGTGATGTTGAAACAGCAAGGGGGAGCATGAAATTGTCGAAAAATGTCTTGGTATGCTGAAGCATTAAGAGTTACTTTCACTGGAGGGGCCAAGCCCAACCCCTGAAAAACAACCCCACACCATAATTCCCCCTCCACCAAACTTTATACTTGGCACAATGCAGCCAGTCAATTATCGTTCTCCTGGCAACCGCCAAACCCAGACTCATTAAAAAGGATTGCCAGACAGACAAGCGTAATTCCTCACTCCTCAAGACAACACGTCTTCAGCTCAGAGTCCAGCGGCGACGAGTTTTACACCTCTGCATCCAATGCTTTGCATTGTACTTAGACATGGAAATGAAACCCATTCCATGAAGTTCTTAAAGCACTGGTCTTGAAGTAATTTAAAAGGCCACACGAAGTTTGGAGCTCTGTAGCTATTGACTGCATAAAGTTGGTGACTTCAGCGCACTGTGCACCTCAGCATGTGCTGACCCCGCTCTGTGATTAGAGCGGGGAACGTGGGCTACCACTTCTTGGCTGAGTTGCTGTTGTTCCCAAATGCTTCCATTTTGTTATTATACCACTAGCAGTTGGCTGTGAAATATTAAGGAAGGAAATTTCACAAATTTACTTATTGCACAGTTGGCAACCTATCACGATACAACACTTGAATTTCACTGAGCTCCTGAGAGCAACCCATTCTTTCACAAATGTTTGTAGAAACTATGCCTAGGTGCTTGATTTTATACACATGTGGCCATGGAAGTGATTGGAACACCTGAATTCACGGATTTGGAGGGTGTCCCAATACTTTTGGCAATATAGTGTATCGCTTAGTCTCAAGCAATGTGGGTACCCATTAAGACCACCACAAAAAAAAGACACTAGCTGAATGCTGCTTTCGTGGCCTGGAAGCATCTTACAAATAGACTTTGAATCACAAACAATGTAAAAAAAAAAGATTTTTTTATTAAAAAGTATTTTTGTCCACAGTAGTTAAGACTTTGGCACCTAAAACACAAACAAAACAAAAAAACAGTATACACCCATAATCTGCATTCCATCAAAACGCATACATAAAAGGGATAAATAAAAAAATAAAAAAAGTTCACTTCTTCATTAACACAGTGCTTTCCTTTGTCTCCTGACGGACACAAAGGCCACAGATTAACCAACCAATCAGATTAGGGAGGGGTGAATATTACATCATACAAAAAGGATGCCTACAAGGCACAAAGGTTCTCATTGTAAGACAGTGCTTGTTTTAGAAAAGAACACCAATAAAAGTTGATCTGACAAAAATACACAAAAAAGTCACAAAATCATAAAAAAACTAAAACAAATCAGACAATAGGCAATAATACTGAAAAACAAAGGCAAGATGTGACTCTCTGCTGATGTTTCACTGATTTGAGTTTCCAGCGTAAATGGAAATGATGTCAACAGCCACATTTCAAACCAGTGGAATCTGTGTAGACGGATGGTGTCCTTCCATCCACTACGCAGAGGGAGACTGGCTGCAGATTCAACCAATCAGAAGAATAAGAAGTGTTGTCTCTGGGCGTGATGTCGCAGGTGGAAGCAGCAGGACAGAATTTGCAGTGTGAGTGAAGATAAGGACAGAGAGGCACCAAGGGTGTTAGATACAGTCTCTGGGGGTCGTGTCCTCTCCAGCTTTGGGCAGAACTAATAGGCACATTTATTCTAGAGGGTTCTGGGCATCTGCTAACAGGTCTGGTCTCAGGCACTCGATGGGACATTGGATGTTCTGTAAGGGAAAAGTAAAAAGTGCATTTGTTCAATGGCAAAATCCAAAACATTTGCAAAATCTCCAGATACTGAATGTCAATATGAAATCAAAAGTAACCCTATCTACTTTTTTAAAATTAGTTAGACTCATAAAGATTATCATAAAGATACATAAAGGTTCTTTATTGTCAGCTGTCTATGAAGTATCTAAAATATCCAAGGAATCTTTTCATTCCACAAAGGTGTCTTTATAAATGGAATAAAGAACATTTTTTCCTCAAAGAAAAAAAAAAGCTTAAGGTTCATATAAGGAAAAAACAGCTCAACTTTTTTTTCAAACAACTTTCCTTTTTGGGTATCACCACAAATCTCTCTTTATTTTTATGGCACTTATTAATAAGGAATAATGTTGTTGTTTTTATATTGACTTTATAACATCTACTATAAATATATAATAATAATAATAAACCATATATACAATTCATAAAATACAATATATACATCACTGTTCGAAAATGTTTAGGGTCAGTATATATTGTTGTAAGAAATTAAATCTTTTATCTAGCAAAGATGGGATCAAAAGGTACAGTAAAGACCTTTAAAATGTTACAAAAGATTTATATTATATAAATGCTGTTCTTTTGAACTTTCTATTCATAAAAGAACCTTGTAAAAGAAAAACTATCTCGACTTTCACACAAATATTAAGCAGCACGGCAGTTTTCTACATTGATGACATTTAAAAAAACATTCCAGACCTTAAACTTTGAATGCATACTGCAGAATATTATCCAATATCGGCTACAATTACACTTAAATATGACTTTCATCAAGAATTCATCTAAATCTTCCCATCCTTTTTCCTCAACAATGTGTCTATCACACCTATAAAAGACTCACTAGTTTGCGTAGGGCGTTCTCTCTATAGCGGTCGAAAGCATCGGTGTGCACTGGAGGCTGAATGAGGTCCGCATCAACTTCAGCACCAGGACGACGACAGTTCTCACAGCGCCAGCCCTGGAGAGACAGTGTGGTTTTAAATATGGGGGTACCGGTATATATTATATATATTATAGTGGAAACTATATATAGAACCTAGTGTTACCTGTTGTCCTCCGTGGCAGGTACAGGTGCAAATGGCTCCGAGATACTCCTTCTGCCACTGGTTGCCAACTTGGTACAACTTCCCCTCATCATAACAGGTGGATTCATCTACAGCAGACAATCATTGTCAACCAACCAACTGATTTACAACTACAATTAAATATTCAGTGTTGCTTAAACACAACTGTTAAAAAGCTATACTTACGGGGTTCACATTTAAACTCTCCTTTTCCATTGCCCAGACAGGTACAGCTCATCATGTGACCGTTCTCGGCATGGCGGTCCCACTTCTCGCCAATTCGGTAGTTGTGGCCATTGTCATTGCACCACTCTGTAAATTAAGAGATGTGTGTTGGTTGGCATATAACCTCTCAAAAGTGTGTGGAGAAAGACATTTGAGTTTCCAGTGAATTCATCCTTCACACCTACACATTCATACAGTGGTTATTGCACATCATAAGCTGGTCTCAGAGTTTAATATCATCTGGTTAAAGGCTGACAATACAAATCTGAGACATGAGCCACCTCATCTTTGACTGTCATGTTTGATAACCTCTACAAACATGTCAGGAAACGCTAGCATGGGCAATATAGCGAGTTTGATCTCAAAGTTTACACTTTTTATCTCAAGTGTACTCATTAAAGTTTGTAATATATTCTAATTTGACATTCTTTTCTTATTGCGACATATAACCGAGGGGTGTCAGAAACCCCCATTACCATATCTGAATTTTAGCTCCGGAGACTCCCTCAGCGCTTGCATACACAGTGATACGAACAGTAAAGGTGGCGTCAGTTTTACTAGATCAATTTGAGCCTGAATCCTCTTTTTTAAATTGGTAAAAAGTTGCCCATGCTAGAGTGAAATGTGGTGTTTAGCATGTAGCAGCACTGCTCATTCACTCACTGGATGAATCACATCTGAAATGACCACTGCCGAGGCCAAGGCACTTGCACCAGAGTTTGAAGCCTGTCTCAGACATGCGCTCCCACTCCGCGCCCACTTCGTGGTAGGTGGCGGTGAATGTGTCGTAGCACACATCCCTGCTTGTGGGAATCACTCCAGCCCCTGGAACTAAAACATATGGGGGGTCAGGATCAAGCATGTAAACTTCTGAAATGTGGTTATGAGAAATTAGTTTATGGATGATTTACCACTGTTTCCGACAGTCACAACATCTTCCAGGACTTTCTGTTTTTGGTCTCCGTTGACAGACTCCACAAGAACATTATAGGAAGCACCAGCAGTGAGACCAAACAGTGTGGCGCTAGTAGACGTACCAGGCAGACGCATCTGAAGGGGAAAGAGTATTTGAATGAATAATCATAAAATCATAGAATAACCATGAAAGAAAAATCAGCAGCTAGAAGAAGTTGCACTATTTAGGACCTACTGTGTAAAAAAACTGTGTTTTTTTTTTTCACTATACCAATGTATTCTTTAGCGCTGGCTATTGGAATGTAAATTGAAATGTCCATCTGCATGTTGCTCAAACCAACTGCTTAATGTCTGCCAAGTAATTTACTGGTCTGCCACAATAATGCATAGTATAATAAGTATAATTTGGTTTCCATAAAAATATTAAGTGGCTGAACTGTTTTCAGCATTGATAATAAACATACATGTTTCTTTAGCAGCAAATCAGCATACAAGAAAGATTTCTGAAGGATCATGTGATACTGGAATAATATATATTGTTTAATATATTGATATAGAAAACTTTAAAAAGGTTACTTTAAATTGCAAAAATATTTCACATTATTATTGTTTTTACTGTAAATACATGCATTAAAAACCTCTTATCCCCCAAATGTTTGAAGAGCACACTGAAAAAAAATATTGCTGGTTTAACTTCAAAAAGTAAGCAACCTGGTTGCCTTAAAATTTTGAGTTTATTGAAATTAAAAATTTGAGTTGAAACAATGAAGGAAATTGTTTTAATAAATAGAAACTCCAAATATTATTGTATCTGAACCACATAAAAAAATGTGATAAATCATGAAAATAGCACTATTTGCCATGTTTCACTGCGTCATTACATTAAAAAAACACAATTACCCAGTAGGATTACAAAATATTTGAATAATATTTGAATAAAGGTTGTCGATTCTCAAAAAATTTCATTGTATTAACTCAAATTTTTAATTTCAATAAACAACACATTTGAAGGCAACCAGGTTACTTAATTATATAAATAATTATTATAAAATAAATAATTAATACATTTAATAATTTCCTTTGAAATGTCCTTCTGCACATGGCTCAAATCAACTTTTTACTGACCATTGTTTTAATGGGGTAATGTTGTATGATCTTGATTCTGGGCTTTATTAGCCAGTGTTGATAAATGTGATTAATTGTGATTTAATAATTATAATTGATTGATAACACTCATTTTTATTTATAGGTGACCCAATATTAGAAATTGTCAGCTTGTTTACTCACCTGGAAGCTCTTCTCATTGATCTCTGTGATGGGACTGCATGAAACCACATACTCTGAGGTATGCGGCACAGGCTGCCATATGATTGTGGTCTGGGTCTGAGATTCCTGGGGCAGGTTTGTCTCATTGTAAAGGCCACCAAAGGGGAATCCTGGTTCAGGGCCCTCGTTCACCTTTACCACTGGCACTCTCTGGCCATCTGCTCCTGGCAGAGGGATGTAGACCAGGGGCTTGCGGTGATTTGGGGTATGAGGATGTTGGCCGTTGTTTCCCAGGTTGAAGCTCTGATATTCAGTGTAGATGTGCTTGCCCTGCTGCCCCAGTGTGTTGTGTCTGTTTGGCCCCAGCATTTGCACGTGGTTGTTGAAGTGGTCGTTGTCCTCTGGGACATCTAGGATGTCGTGTCGTGGCCGGCTGGGATCTGGGAGTTGAGGGGTCAGCTGGTGACTTTCCGGTTCTAGCAAGAAAATTGTTAGGGGCAAGCAAATGAGTAATGCAATAGCATACTTTTTGCCAGAAGAGGGCAATATAAAGCACATTTGGTTTATGTTGTTTCGCTTAGATCAGCCTTGCATTTATTTCTTTTAAATTAGAGGTACACTATGTAACTTTTATTTGTTCAAAATGTACATAATGAATCAATCTTCCAAACTTTGTTTTGGTCTTATCCTGACTCACTATGGTATTTGGTATGCCTATAATAAGTGTTTATATTCTGACTATTTTAGACCGGGCAGGATGAGAACCAGGTAGCCCAGAACCTACATGACTCATCATTTCCAGAGAAAGAGAGAGAAGTAATTCCGTCTACAATGTTCTTCCGCAGGACACATGCAGTTCTCTTTATTCACTGCTAGCGCACCAAAAGTTGCATAGTGTACATTTAAAGCAATTGAAAAATTAGTAGCTTTTAAAGGAACACTCTAAAACACAGGCGAAGCACTGCTACTTGGGTGCAGAGATATCAAGTAACATATTGCGATCGCTCAACAGCCAGAGGACGTGAGGATGAGAGCCGTGATATATCTCTGCGCCCAAATAGCAGTACTTCCCGGTAATATAGTCCCAGGTCAATATCTGCCTAGGAAATCACCTAGTCTTAATCTGCATCACTATTTGTACTCGTTGTGAAAACGCAGGCCACAAGAAGTTTTTTTTGGGGGGGATCACTTTTACTCGGGACATGCTAGCTGGCAACATAGGATTCCATTCATTATGCTAAGCTAAGCTAACGGCAACCCTGCTAAACTAAAACAATGCATGCACTGAGACAAAAATGCATTTGCCCACATCTAAATGTAGGAAAGGAGTTGAATAAGCCCCATTTCTAAACACAGTGGTGTGTTCCTTTAAAGACTTTCTTTCAAAATAAAAGCTCCATCTTCGCTATGTGATATGTATTAATAGCTTGGGATACATTAATTATAAAATGTATTATAATAACAGTTTGACTACAAATAGCACCACCAGAATAATTCAATATTCATTTCAACATGTAAAAGTGGAAGTGCATTACAGTTCCAAAGTTTGGGGTCAGTAAGAGCTATACACCAAAATAGAATAGCTTTGGTGAGCAAATGACAAAAAAAAAAAAAAAATCTTACCAGCCCCAAACTGTAGTAAAAAAGAAAGGATAATAAAAGGTGTACTTACGAGTATTTGCCTTTCCAACCAGTGGAGTGCTTCTCTGAGCATTATTTAATGCAACAATCTTGATAATGTACTCTGTGCTTGGTTTCAAACCTACACGTATAAACCACAAAAATGTTTGTTAATATATATATATAAAAAAAGAGAGAATTCAATGGTGAGCTGTCTAAAAAAAAGTTTAAACAAGGAGAAACAGAGGGTAGAACATTTTGAAAGCCATAAACTGAGAAAAAGCAGTACCAGAGATGAAAGCAAAGGTCCTGCCAGCCTGGGGTCGAGGGGTCAGCTCTTTAGGAATGTCTCCAGCCTCCTCATAGGTCACGTAGTATCCAGTGATTGTGCTTCGTGGAGGCTCCCAGGTGAAGGAGATCGAATTAGAAGTCAAAGAGGTGAAATGGAGGTTTGTAGGTGGGCTGATAACTGGTTTTGCTGAAAAATTAAGAAATGTATATTATATTATCATATTATAATAGATAATATAATATTATATTATATTATACATACACGTACCTGTAGTAGCTGTAAGGGTGAAAGGCTCACTACGTGCATTTTCATTCAGAGTATAGATATTGATCTTGTAAGGGGTTCCTGGCTGCAGACCTATAGGACACAGAATCATATGATCATAAAAAATATTATTTGCCAAGCAAATGATGCAGCCTGTAATAAAAGTTACTATAACTACTGTGTGGAGTTGTACCAGTAATCGTGTAGGTGCGTGAATCAGGTTCAATGGTTCTCTGGATAGGATTATGTCCGCCCATGGTGGGTGTGGCTTCTACCAGGAAGCCTGAGATAGTCTCGGTCTTAGAGCGCCAGGTAAGAGTGATGGAGGAGTCCTTCAAATTGGATATACGGACACGTCGAGGTGGACTGATGTCTGGGAAAAGGAGTTCCAGATTGAGTTTTGGACAGCACAGTAATTGGGTAGAGAATGTGGGTCTGATTTAGAGACGTGGCTTACTGTCAGGTGTTGTGACTTCTCCCTTGACACGGCGGCTGGTGAGAGAGTTCTTCACACCATAAACCTCCACTTCATAATCAGTGCCAGGCTATAAACACACATACAAGGTGGAAAAAATGAAGCAAAGCCTTGAAAATGTGCTCCACAAAATACCATGTAATTTTCTGAAACAATCTGGCAAAGGCTTTAATCTTTGATCTACCCACGAACCAAAATGACAAGGTAGATATACAGTGTGAGGTTTGCCTGATGGAGATTAGTATTGCTCTCTGAGTTAGTACCAGTAACCCACAACCACAGCTAAAATCAAGAGTAAATGCCCCAAAACTTGAGGAACAGCTGTTTCAGTAGTGATCTTTCCATGAAACCACCTCAGTACTAAAAAAGAGCCCTATGTGCACGTCCCTGACGCAAACACTCCAAGAAATGAAGTGGTTTGTTCTACAATAGTCACTGAGGTTTAGGTTTTAAAAGCAGTATGAGATGGTTATTTACCATGAGCCCAGTGGCGTGAAACTCAGTGGAGTCAGGGGCGATGTTGTCCTCTTTAGTGGGGCCGTTCTTGTTCTTGGGGGTGATGGCAACACGGTAACCCGTCAGCCTGACGTCAGAGGAAGTCCAGGAGACAGTGAAGAATGTTGGACCCACCTGGGAGAAGCGCAGATTAGTGGGCCCAGGAATAGCTACAGGGAGAGAAGAGAATATCAAAAGAAACATTAATTATATTACCAGATTTTTCTGAAGAACATGTGACAGATGTTTGCCCAAAATACTGTGGTGCTTGGATTGGCTGTCAGGTTATTGCTACATGATGAAAAATAAAAGTGTTCTGTGTGGTGTTAAGAACGTTTCTACAGGGTTGCTAGGATGTTCTGTTTTTTGCTAAGTGGCTAAAAGTTAAGGGGTTGTTACGATTTTTTTAGTGCTGTTAAATTAATTAATATATATATATATATATATATATATATATATATATATATATATATATATATATATATATATATATATATATATATATATATATATATATATATATATATATATATATATATATATATATAGATTACATACATGCAAATATTTCTTAAATATATACAGGAATAAAGATATATTTATATACAGCTCTGAAAAAAATTAAGAGACCACTTAACATTGAATATATGTACATGTGTGTGTTTTTGAAAGAAGTCACTTATGCGCAACAAGGCTGCATTTATTTGATCAAAACACTGTTGTAAGAATAATATTCTGAAATATTTTTAGAATTTAAAATAACTGTTTTTCATTTTAATACATTGTACAATTTATTTATTATTGTAATGGCAAAGCTGAATTTTCAGCATCATTACTCCAGTCTTCAGTGTCACGTGATCCTTCAGAAATCTTTGATATTATGATATTTGTAAAATATGATATTTGCTGCTCAAGAAACATTTCTTATTATTATTATCAGTTGAAAACAGTTGTACTGCTAAATATATTTATTTACAGACACTTTTGTTCCAATTGTGCATCCTTGCTGAATAAAAATATACATATACATAATAAAAAACAACATACAAATAAATAAAAATCTTACTGACCCCAAACATTTGAAATAATAATAATAATAAAAAAAAACATACCTAATAGGTAGCCTCTATCATATTCTTGTTTTAAGATAAGTTTATACATTTTATTATTGCATCAATCATTGCATAAATTATTTTAGGTATCATTCATGTTCATAAAACAAAAAATTAAAGTGAGAAGTGATTAAATAGTAATAATAAACAGCACTAATTATAAATAATTAAACAAATGATATAAATAAGTACATTTGATATACGGTTTAAATAAAATTTCTATATTGAAATGATTATTATGCATGTAAATAGTTAAATATATGAATTTCTATGAACATGTTATTGAATAGTGCAGTTGTTGAATGCAATACCTGTAGTCTGAGTGCCCACCAGAGGGGGGCTGGGGGTCCGGTCATGCAGTGCGATGACTTTCACAGTGTATTCTGTGCCCGGTCTGAGGTTGCGGATCACTGCAGACTCCACATCTCCATACGGGGCAGGGAACAGCTCTCTCTCTCCCTCCTCTGGACTGTAGTACAACACTCTGTAAGAGGAGACCACGCCATCAGGACTCTCCCAGGTGATGCGCATGGAGGTTGAGTCCACGTCACTGAAGGACAGGTCTTTGGGTTTGTCCACTGCTAGAGAGGGAAAGATTTGAAACAATGAATTAATGTGTTTCAATTAAACCCGGCGTCATTACATCTAAACCGTTTGCGTTGCAAGCACTTTAAAACCCTTTTAGACCATTATAATATTTACAATTTGATGACTTAAAAGTAAATCGATACCATGTTTTTGACACTCATGTCTTTGATATACTTTGTGAAATTGAAGTGTGCTAATTGTAGTGCACCTCAACTTTAACCTCAAAGTTCAAACTGAAATTCCAAATTATGTAATATAAATTAAATAAAAGGCCACATAAATGTATTTCATGACATTCATGACTATGTCTTTAAACTTTCCTTCACATTTTATAATATCACATAAAAAATTACTTTAAAATACATTTAAAATATTTTTTTTTTATAATCCTTTGAAGTGCTTTTAAGGAGTGTATAATTTGAACTGTAGTGTTATTCTCCATTATATTTCAAATTAATATTGAATGAGTCAAAAAAGCACTTTAAAAGTTTAGCTAATTGCATTTAATATAATTTTTTTATTATAGATTTAAATTTAATTACGATTAATTAAGTGTGTAAAAAGAAACATTTGATATTTTTGAAAGTACTACTCTTTCTCTCAATTTGTACACCTACTTGTGACTATATTTTCAATCAGAGGGGGGCTCTCTCCATCCTGGCCCAGAGCGTAGACGCTGACGGTGTACTCAGCTGTCGGCATCAGGCCAGAAAACGTCATTTCAGTCTGGTCTGCAATTACATATAAAAACGCATACTTAATTCTCCATTTGATAACATTACCTCCTTTGAGTTCAAATAAGCATAAGAAAGGGCACAACAAAATATCTGTATCGAGAGGGATATTCATTACCTGGAGCCACCACTTCAGAGAAAACAGGTCCTTGTCCATTTAGTGGAGTTCCCGTGACACGATATCCTGAGATGGGACCAACTGCTGGGCTCCAGCGTACAGTAATAGTGTTGTCCTTCACGTCAGTCACCTCCATCTCCGATGGAGACTCAATATCTGTTTTAAGAAAAAAAGTTTTCCATTTTAAGAAAAACTCCTAAAGTCTGACAAACCAGTGAACAAAGAGCTGACAGATGTTCTCAGATGAGTTGGTCTACCTGTTCTATGTATAACATGGATGGGGGTGCTGGACGCAGGGCTGTCCCCTCTGCCGGTCACAGCGTAAACGGTGATGGTGTAATCGGTGCCTGGACGTAGGCCTTCAATAGTGGCTGTAGACTGGGAGCCAGGGACATTAAATTCCTCAGGAGCGTCATACCCTCCTGGATGGGAAAAATTAGAATGTTTTATTATAAGAATGATAATGGTAATGTTGACTTTGTTCAAACAACATTTATCATAACATGATTTTGTAGGAATTATAATCAGGCGCTGAAGTGAGTACCATTAAAAGTTATCTGAGCTAATGTGATTGCTTGGAGGAGGCACGATTTTGAAGGAGGACCGGATTTGTCACAACTCCGGCTTTTTTGTCTCTGTTTATTTGATAAACATAATGGTGAATGTTTGTCCTCATGAAAAGTGGGTGTCAAATGTAAACTTACGTAGCGCTTTGTGTCCCAAAGTAACCAGGATATTAATGCTTTTTCACTCTTAGTGGCATTTACTCTCATTCATTTATTATTCATTTAGAGTGAATTAATACAGGATATTCCAGTTGATTTTAACAGGCCTTAAAGGTCCCGTTCTTCGCGATTCCATCTTTCAAACTTTAGTTAGTGTGTAATGTTGCTGTTAGAGCATAAATTATACCTGTAAAATTATAAAGCTCAAAGTTCAATACCAAGCGAGATATTTTATTTAACAGAAGTTCCCTTTCAAAGCCTACAGCGAACGGCCGGTTTGGACTACACCCGTGCACTTCCTTCATGAATGACGTCACTAGAACCGTTTGCTGACTAACCCTCCGCCCACAAGAACACACAAAATAGGGGGCGTGGTCTCGTTGCTCTCCTACGTGGAGAAGAGCGCGCATTCAGCGCTTGCATCTCCCCGTTATGGTAAGAGGCGGGACCTTTTCGGACAAAGTGTGCTAAGCTGCTGTCCAATCACAACACGGGAAGAGCTGGCCCAATCAGAACTCATTACGTATTACGTTACATACGTAAGAGGGACTTCATAGAACAAGGAAATCATCAGGCCGTTTTTAGGACAGAGGAAACAGCGGTGTACAGATAAGCAAATTGTGTGAAAAATACTGTTTTTTTACACGAGAAACATGAACTCATGTTATATTGCACACTGTAACCATAATCAAAGCTTCGAAAACACGCAAAGAACGGGACCTTTAAGCGGTGTAAGCTCAACAACATTATTGCATCAAGAACCAATCTCCTACCTGACTCTCCGTGTGTGATCCTGTAGTACCTCACAGTGACAGAGGGGGCGTCCCAACGAACTGTGATGCTGGTTGGTGTTGAGGAGATAACTTCAAGGTCAGTGGGGGCATCAGAGACTAAGAGAAATAGTGATGAGAAACAATTAGTACTAATAATTAGTACTGCAATAAGTAGTCAAAAGACAGGAAGAGAAGTAGCAGCATACTGGTAGACTGGGTTCCAGTTAAAGGCAGACTATCGCGGGATCCGCTGACGGCATAGACGTTGATGCTGTACTCTGTCTCCGGGGTCAGGCCTGTGAGGGTGAAATGGCTTCTTGATGGGGGCAGTCTCTCCTCCTTAGCACGCCCCCCACTGGTCATTTGGTAGCGGATACGGTATCCTGAGATAACAGCTTGAGGAGCCTGCCAGCGCACAGTGAAGGAGTTGGTGCCGACATCAGAGAACTGCAGGCTGACAGGAGCGTCGAGGACTGTGAAGTAAAAAGCATGACTTGGTTGTCAAGTCTTTTCCTTGTTAGGAAACCCTTCCTAAGCTATATATTTTCTGTAGCATGTTATTTTACAGTCCTGTTCCCCATGAACATACTATGTACTCATAGTAATTACAATAACTGGGTAATAAATAGGTTCTAATCCTGAAGATACCCCTAAACCTAACATTAATCCATGTAATTACCTTATATTACCCTGTGCTTTCTTAGGAAAGTACACAGCAAGTACACATAAGTGCACATACTGTAAAATAAAGTATATCCATATTTTCACATATTAAAACCTAATGTACGCTGTTTGACAAAGAACACTTTTTACATGTAGTTACACATTACATGTACTTACTTACTATATTAACAACTAACCCTATAGAAATTATGTGATTCATTAATATTACACTGCAAAAAATGCTCCTTATTTAGTATTATTTTTCTTGTTTCCAGTCCAAATATCCAAATATTCTTAAATCAAGATGCATTTACTATACAAGTAAAACGATATAAGATATTTTTTCTTGTTTTCTGGGGAATAAAAACAAAATGAAGTGAGTTTTTGCTTAAAACAGGCACAATTATCTGCCAACGGGGTGAGAAAAATAATCTTATTTCTGTTTGGGACATAAACAAGAGACAAGATTTCAATCAGAAACAAGATTATTTTTTGGCAGATAATTGTTCCTGTTTTAAGCAAAAACTCACTTCATTTTGATTTTATTTTCAACAAAACAAGAAAAAATATCTAATGTCGTTTTACTTTACTATATAGTAAATGCATCTTGATTTAAGAAATGTTAAATATTTAGACTAGAAACAAGACAAAACTACTAAGTAAGAAGAACATTTTTTGCAGTGTATTCATCACATATTTGTGTAATTGTAACAACTTTACTTTAAAATAAAGTGTAACTAAAAATATCTAGAGATTTCATCTGGGAAAACATGATTAATAAATATGAATGAACAAACTCACCTGTTCTCTGAGTGCCCATCACAGGTGAGCTCTTTCTCCCCTCATAGACACAAATCACACTCACCAGGTATTCAGTGTTGGGTACAAGATCTGAAAACCACACAGAGGGACTCATTACTAACAGCGGTTCATTAGAGACACTAAAGACTGGGCTGCAAAAACAAATAGAAATCAATTCTGTTGTACACGTACGGTTAAGAATGGCAAAAGTTTTGCTTCCTTCCACAGTGCGCTCAATGGTGTCATCATCGTCATCGACCGGATGATAGTGGATGATGTAGCTGTCGATATCAGAGGGTTTGGGCACCTGAGGGGCATTCCATGTCAGCAGCATACTGTCTGCAGACACTTCTCCGAATGACAGGCCAGATGGGGCAGGGACAGCTAAAAGAGACAGGAAGCAGGTGCAAGACTTTTCATTTAAAAGCGGCTGTGTTTTGGAAGCAACATACATTGAAAATATTTCACTATAATCTTGTAGATGTTTTATCAGTGTCCCATTTTTGAAGGGCTCTTATTTTAGTTATTTTAGTATTATTTATATACTATTCATTAATATTTTAAAATAACTTCTATTTTTATATTTTATCTTTAAATAAATATATATTTTCATTTTACTTTTAGTTTAAGATTAAGTAGTTTTCTTATGTTCCTTTGTCCTATTTAATTAAGTTTATTTCAGTTTTAGTAATTATTTTACTTCAGTTAAATTTAAGTTTTATTTTCATTGAATCTCTAGTTTTACAGCTTGTTTAAAGGCCATTGGTGGAGGACAGAATGAGAAAGCGAGCAGCTTCTTTAGAGGTTAAAACCAAGGATCTGTTTATGTAAAAAGCAGAAGTCACACATACTGATGCCATGTGGGTACACATTCATTTTCTATAGCAAAAAGAGAGTGAGGAAGGGAAAAAAGACATAGAAAGTGTGGTAGAGGGGGAGGGGGTGGGTAAGAGTAAGAGTAAGAAGGAAAGAAGGATAAAGTGCTGAAACAAGACGCAGCTGCTAGTCTTTCCTCAATCCGCTTTCAAACAGGGATATGGCTGCCATATGTACATCAAGAAATATTGTAGCAACAAAGACCAGGAATTTTCAACAAGTATTAAGACACAGATTTACTGCACATTCATTTGGCCCAACAGGTCATTAAATGCACAGTTTTTTTCTTCACTTAAAGGGGCAGTAAATTTATTTGCAGCAAAAAAATTATATATATTTTTTTTTTATTTGGAAATATTTTTATTTCCAAATAACATCCAATTCTAAAATATACACTACTATTCAGACATTCAGTAAGATTTAGTTGAAAGGAGTTATGCTTATTCACCAATGATGCATTAAACTGATAATAAGTAACAGTAAAGTAATTTATAATGCTACAAAATATTTATATTCAAATAAATGCAGTTCTTTTGAACTTTCGATTCAACAAAGAATCCTGAAATAAAATCAAGATTTTTAGTTTTAATAAACTGCTTTCAACATAGATAATATATCTTTACAATCAGCATATTAGATTGATTTCTGAAGGATCATGTGACACTGAAAACTGGAGTAATGATGCTGAAAATTCAGGTTTGCATCACAGGTGCATAACATAATCAAATAGAAAAGTAATAAATAAATACACATTTCACAATATTACCATTATTACTGCATTTTCTTAGCAAAAAATGGTTGTGAGCATAAGAGCATATGGTGAGCATTAGAGACTTAAAAAAAAAATTAAACTTACTTATACTATACTATTCAAAAGTTTGGGATATGTAATAAAGAAATGCATTTTTTTGGTGTAAACAAACTTTTTCTACCAAACAGTCTAAAGGTCCAAAAAAGACTTATTTTTCATGTCTTGGAGACAAATTTTTGTTCAGCAATTTTGTCCCTACAAGTTAAGTTACACACAAACAAACACACACACATACACACTTACCCGTTTGCTGGGTGATGGTGATAGGTTCACTCTCTCCGTTTTCGGTGACTGTGGTGATGGTGATGTCATAATCAATACCGGGCTCCAGACCGTGCACTGTATAAAAGTCTGTCGTGGGCTCCACAAATTCAACAAAGATTGGGACACTGTCCCCAGCAGCCACCACTGTGATACGGTAGCCGGTAATGGCCGTGGAGTTAAGAGGAGTCCAGCTGAGGCCGATAGTGGAGTCAGTGATGTTGATGTAGTTAAGGTCAGTTATTTTGGGCACATCTGGAGAAGAGAGAAGGTGCCAGAGGCCCAACACAGACAGAGACACAACAAACAGTGCAGAGGTAAGTCATCTGCCCAGAAACAGATCCATCATGGTTCATATTGTGAACACTGAACCATGGAGATGACTGTTGAGAGTATAATATCAGAGTTCTAATGTCATTTTAAATTCAAATACGGACAAAAAAAAATGTGAATTTAGCACTTATGTTCTGTTTGTCAAAATCATCTGATTAGGATTAATGCTGACAACAGAAACATATGCAGATTTTATTGTTGATTCACATTTTGGGGGGGGGGGGGGGGGGTTACTGAGAAAGCAATGTGTATTTATTAATCTCCATGTTCTCTGTATTTAATGTCTCTTGAGGCATTAAAAGCAAGTACATTACACATGCGCTGATTACAATACACATGCTTTAACAAAGTTATTGAGGCAAGGTTATTGAGTTAAAGGGTGATTTGTCTCTCAAAAAGCACTTATACCTACCCGCAGTCACAGTTGTGGAGACAGGAACGCTCTCCATTTCATCCTTCACAGTAAACACGCTGACATTATACTCCACTCCTGGGCTCAGGTTCTCTAATGTGCACGAGTTCTGTCCAGCCTTCACAAACTCCTCCAAAGAGTTCCCTTGCTGTCCATTGGTGGGGGTGCAGGTCACTCTGTATCCCGTGATGTCTGCAGGAACAGAACAAGTGTTTCCAAGGGAAGACCAAGCAGTACATTTGCATACACATGAGAGCTTATTTGAGAGTGTGTTGCACATGCTTTTGTTACACAGTGTTCCTGCATTGTTTTTTATTTCCATAACTTTTTAAGTTGTTTGTAATTACTGGAACACAGCTGCTGCGTCCGAAATCGAATGCTTCCCTTCTATGTAGCCTGAGTAGTATGTCTGAATACATAGTATTCAAAATCTCCAATGTTTAATGAACTATTTGATTGACTGCAGTGGTCCTAGAAGTAAAGTTGTTTTAAATAAGGAGTTTTAGGTAACATATGGTATAAATATCTTTAGCATTTGTGAAAAATGATATAATACAATAATTTACCCACTTGAAAAATGGTTGATTTCTTTCAATTTTCTCATAGACCTCTAGGGCCTCTAATGTTAATGTTGCATGGCTAGAGCCATTTTAATGTTTTTTTTTTTTTATATTTATTTTACGGTGCCACCAAAAGGCCAGTCACTGCTTCCTTTTTCATGTGACCACAGACTGAACCACTAAATATATATACACCTAGTTTTTTCAAGAGTTACAGCCATTTAAGTAAACCCACGGCCACTCCAAACGTTTTTGAGCCAATGATTCCGATGATATTGAATCTGCTACAAACAGTTCAGGATTTATGAGCGATTTCGCACTTTAGATCGCTGTAGCTCACAGTTGGTGCGAGCCTTGGTGATGTTATAGACGGAGTGTGTACTACCATCTTTACGACGTACTGTTTGGTCTGTCCAATCACTTTTAGGGCAGAATGTCGGTGATTGAAAATCCTTGCAATAGCAATAGGGTTCCAGCAGTGGGCAAGTACAATGTCGAGCCATTACTTCCGTCGAGATTCTGAAGTGTGCATTCAATTGACACTTCACTATCCAGTGACGCCATGGGAGATGATTTAAAAATGGTAGTGAAGTGACAGCTGACGCCAATAGGCAGAGATGTATAAAGTACTAGAGACCCAGACTTGAGTAAAAGTACAAGTGCTCTATCAAAAAAGTGACTTGAGTAGAAGTTGAAGTGCTCTTTGGGCACCACACTTAAGTAGAAGTACAAAAGTATTCAACATTTTTGTACTTAAGTATTGCAAGTAGTTTATTTAAAAATGCACTCCTCAAATACTGAAAGTAAAAGTACTGTGTTATATTGTTTTTAAAGAAAGTAGTCAAAAGTTTGAACATCATATTTCATTTGCAAAAACGGTATTTTGCCTAATAGTCTATTTTTCTACCATATACATTGAATAAAATTAACAGCTAGCTAACAACAACTTGCTTTGCACTTTTTTTCTGTTTTCTGATTAAATCTTATGAACCACTCTTACTAAAAACAAATATAAGCATATATTCTTATTTCAAGAGGTGTTCTGAGTAAATTATTTGTTTGTAACACTTTACAATATGGTTTGATTAGTTAACATTACATTAGTTGATGTATTAGACTAATAGCTAACATGAACTAACCATGATCAATACATTTGTTAACGTATTTATTAATCTTTGTTAATCTTAGTCAATAAAAATTCAGCTATTCACTGTTTGTATGTTACTTCACAGTGCACATTAACTATATAAACAAATAGAGAGCAATTTGAGAGCAAGACAGCTCTCATGTTGTTAGACGGTAAATGTGTGTGCGGCCCGGAACACTTGCATATGTGCCCTGACAAGCGTAGCGGTTATTCTATTGTACATCACTCACCAAACAAATAAGGCTTTGGCGGCTAGAAAAAAAAGCAGAACGGGAGCACGCGCAGTCTTCTTGAATCGCTTGATTCGCTCAATGATGTTGCCATCTACTGTTCTGGCAGTGGAAATGTGGGGTTTTGGAATGGAATGATTCGTAGCATTTTTATATTTGTAACGAGTAACTATGCAGCACATAAAAAAATATTGGATCAAAAGTATTAAACTCATCGAAAATAATAATAATAATACTCTACAAAAGTACAGATACCACCTTTTAGTACTTAAGTACAGAAGTGAAGTAGTTCTACTTCGTTACTATACATCTCTGCCAATAGGACATGTCAGTAAGATTATTTGTGTTTAAATTTGAATAAACACATTAAGAAAACGCATTTGTTTTATTCTGAGGAAGATCTTGATACTAACCTGGGATTTTAGCGTCGTTCCACTGAACTGTCAGCTCTCCGGTGTTGGGGTTGGACTCCAGGTTCAGATCCGTGGGTGGAGAAAGAGCTAGGGAGAAAGATAGGCGTAAGACAGCTGCACAGCTCCACCAAACAGTGTGAGAAACTTCTCTCTCACACTCCCACATCTTTAATGAGCTCAACATAATAAGAACAGAAAAATGCACTTACGAGTGACCACCCGTCGAGTGATGGGGTTGCCATGCTCATGACCATTGATAACTGGCTGGACGCTGTAGGTGTACTCAACTCCAGGGGTTAGGCCTGAGATGAGGACACTACCAGACTCTGAGATCTCATCCCTAGGGGCTTCTCCGCCTTGGCTAGGCCTCACTGTCAACTGCAGAGCAAAATTACAGCATAAACATTGGGAATTGAGTGGAATGTGAGAAAGCAGCCGTTAAAGCAAAAAGTAATGGCCTATAGCTGTGCTTCAGTGTCTCTGGTATGTTTCAATAGTACCTTGTATCCAATTTTAGGCACAGGGGTCCAGGAGACAATAATGGAAGTGTCTGTGACATCAGTGCTGAAGTAAGGAGCATTTCCCATCGGCTGAACTAAAATCCAAAAAATACAGGACTACTGCTTTAGCACTTGTGGTTAATCATACAATGTGTGAATGTATTTGGAAGTTTTTTGACAGGCAGACAGAAACTCACTTGTGGTGAAGGTGGCGAGGGACCCCTCACTAAGCACATTGCCTCTTTCTGCATGCAGAGTGGCAGTGTACTCCGTATCAGGCTGCAAGTTGAGGATGGTGTACTGTGACAAGCGAGCGGGAATACGCAGCTGTTTGGGGTTTGAACCCTCAACAGTCAGGAAAAGTCTGTAACCTGTGATTTGAGCCCTAGGAGCCGACCAGATGATTACAGCACTGTCTTCAGTAATGCTAGTGAAATGAACATTGGTGGGTTGGTCAGGCTCTGTCAAGAGAAAGACTTACTGTTAGTTTGCATCATAGTGACAAAAATAATTAAACTTTATTTTGATGGTCCCCTTTAAGCAAGTAACTTTGCACCAACATGTCAACTAACTCTCATTAGAGTATTAGTTGAGTAGACTGTTAAGGTGATTATACAAGGGGCACATTTTGAGCAATGTTGCTTGGGCACTTCACCATTGAGAATGGGCAGCAAATTTCGATCTGGATACTTTAGATCAGTTGTGGGCCCCGTGTCTCACCTTGTTGCCAATTGACAGCAACATTGCTCAAAAATTCCCGTGGATCACCACATTTAGGTTGAGTTAGTAGAATAAGTTGACCTGTAGTTGCAAAGTTACTTATAGTCAGTATAATGTCTGTTGGGGATCATCAAAATGAAGTGTAAGCTGATAAGATCTCTCTAATGAGAGTTAGTAGACATGAAGGTGACACATTACTTAGTTTTAATGTCTAAAGGGGACCATCAAAAAAATCTCCCCAAAAATAACAGCAACACTAAGCCAAGATTTTTGGTATGTACAATTATCAAATGGCTATTATATTATATTATATTATATTATATTATATTATATTATATTATATTATATTATATTATATTATATTATATTATATTATATTATATTATAATGATCTTTTCTCACTTGTAGCTTGCTCTCCAACCAGTGGCTCACTCTCTTCCCCTGATTTGAGAGTAAAGACGAAGAACCGGTAGAGGGTTCCAGGTTGGAGGGGTGTGATCTCAGCATAGGCGTTCTGTGTCACCGGGAGCGGGAGTTGTCTCTCGGTCAATCCATCTGGACCCACCTCACCCACAGACACACGGTACCCAGACACTTCAGTGGATGGACCAGTCCAAGTGATTGTGATCTTAGAGTCAGACACCTCAAAGAACTGCAGATCGGTTGGAGAGGGAACTTCCTCTGTGGGTAGAAAACACTCAGACATTGGTCTACAAAGCATAAAGTTTCATGCTATCCTAATACTTTCAAGGAATAAGGTTGCGCCTTAAAAAAACATAACCATGACCCTTTCTTCCTTTTCAGTCACAAACCTGATTTCAAACCTTCCTTTGAAGGGCTTAGCTGTATCGTACCCTCTCATTCAGACATGGCAATCAATCTGTTTACCAATCTGTAAGACTTGCTCATCTGAGCAAAGGAATTCAGACACCCTACCGACAGACCAGATGGCCTGACAGGGTAAAGAATAACAGGCTTTCAGGACTGTTTGTTTTAGAACCAGCCATAATATTTTAGCAGACATAAAAACCTCATTACATGTAAAGCCTAACTGTCAAACCAGTTTTGTAGCATTTGCACCTTCGAAGCCAATGCGAGTAAAAATGTTCTCATTGAGACCCAGACAGTTTTGAAAAGTTGCAATGTTTGCTGATTTACCAGATCAGTATGAAACAGTCAGATCTCTGAAATGTTCTCCCAGCCAGTCCCCATAAAATCAAGATCCACGCTCTTTCGACACATTACCCTATAAGGATTCGGAGGCATTTGGACGGCGACTCGCTGACTCAACTCAAATGTGATCTTATCTTTGGGCTGCCAGACAAAACACCTAAATCTACTCATAAGAAAACAATAAAAGACATTTATGGCTTGATGACATCATGCTATGTTTCCATTGCACCGCAAAGATCAGACCATTTGTTAAACAGAAGTTATCATCTTCAGATGTATCCTGACACACATCTGAGGTCAAGTAACACATCTCTTCTTCTAAAAATGTGGGTGAATCTCATAAAACCGGGTTTAAAAAAAACTAGGTCATAAATCATCCCAACAATCCAAAATTAATAAAAATAAAATATATAACTGGTGTATGCACGTTCACGAGAGACTGGCGTTCCAGCGTATGAAGTAGGATTCCCCGGTGAGAATATGCTTTTGTTTTGCTCTATCCTCTGCACTTGTCACTGAAATTTACGCTGTAATGTACGACATTAAGCGGAAGTTAGAGATTACAGTTTGTAAAGACTTAAATATGAATATTTTTCTTACACAAATGCATTGCGTCACTTCATAAGGCCTTTATTTACCCCCCTCCCCTCACTTTTATAATGAATGGATGCACTTTTATGGACTTCAAAAAAGAAAAAGGCGTTCACTTCCATTATAAAGCATGGAAGCAACAGGACATGTTTTTATACAACTCTGATTGTGTTCATCTGAAAGAAGAATGTCATATACGCCTAGGATGACTTGAGGTTGAGTAAATCATGGGCTATTTTTCATTTTTGGGTGAACTATCCCTATAATGGTCACAAAAATACCTTCATCCTTTTTATATAAAATTGAATTTCCATCCCCCCCCCCCATACTTTCCAAGATTCACTCATTAAGTGATTTCATACCTGTCAGTGGTTCTCCAGCTGTAGTGACCTGAACAAAAACGGGTTCACTCTCCAGACTCTCTTCCACTGAGAAGATGCTGATGTTATAGAGCAGACCAGGGCGAAGGTCACCCAGGGTCACTGAGGTAGCAGTGTTAGGCAGGTTAAGCTCAGTGCTGCCAGCACTGCCCTCTTCAGATGGTGTGTAAACCACACGGTAACCTAAATATACGAGATATACACTTTTTTTATCATCTGTATTTTGAATACAATTTATATATAGGTGACATAGTGGTTTGTTTTACTAAAGACAGCCTGTGTTTACCCGTGATAGGAGCCACAGGTTTAGACCAGCTGATGATAATGGCAGTCTCCCCCACATCCTCCACTTCATGATCAGAAGGAGCATCAGGAGCTATGGAAGCATAAGCCAAAACATAAGCCAAAAGGATCAAATCATCAAACAGACAAATAGTGCAAGTAGGAGTATTTGTAAGTGGAAGATGTTATAGCCCATGTGCCCATTTTAAAATTCAACAAGAAGTTCACTTTTCACAGCAGTGAAATTTCTCACATAAACACACTTGAGATGCAAGTAGCTAGACTTTATTCAATCTTTACTTTATTTAACATCAGAAGTAAACAAATTAACATGGATAAAACATTATAACGTTTGCCATATTCTTACATTTTTACTTAATAGGCCCATTTACTCCTGGTATTAAGATGCGTTTTGGTTGATCAGATCAAAAAGACACTCCCTGGTGTAACACCGAACACTGTGAGTGAATGTTAGAATTGAAACATGGAAACATGTCTTAATACCAGGTGTAAACAGGGCCTTATGCATGTTTTTGGGGTCATGCATTCTAGGACTAACCATCTTTTATCGGACAGGATTGGATAAAGAAATGACACTATGCATGTACTATTTCCTGCTGAATATTCTTCAGCATGTTCAAACTGTCATCTTATATGGGTTTTCCATTAGGTTACATTTAATAATACTAGAAAGAAGATGAAAGGAAGAACCTAGAAATACACAGAGAGAAAAGTTTCACCTGTAGTCTGGGAAGTGGTAAGGATCAGGTTAGGTTCTCCTTCTCCTGTCACTTCATACACATTTACAGTGTACTTTCTTCCTGGGAGAAGTTCGCTGATGTTCACGGATGTAGCCGTATGAGGAAGGTCTGAAAACGGATAATCAAGTTAACATTACAAATACTGACACATTTAACTTTGTGGACAGATGAGTTTTACTAGTCTCATTGACTAAACCAATGACACACCATGAGATGCACATACTGACCCAAGACTATGGGCTGTCCTGTCTGGCCTCCCTCCTCACTCAGCTCATACTCCACCCTGAATCCAGACACCGTGTCGGACGCAGAAACCCAAGAGATGACGAAACTGCTGGAAGTGATCTCAGTCACAGACTCAGAGGTGTCCATTATTGGAGGGGGCTGGGTGGTCTCTCCCTCAGAGGTAGCCACTAGGGAAGAAATGGAAAGGGGAATGTTAACAAACATGCTTCTAAAAAGGCTTTTTTGAGGGGCCACAGCGAGTCTCATTCACAAACTGGTTAATAATTATTTATGCTTGAAAACTGCGTGTATAAACTGTGCATAAACAATTATATGCACAAGCAAGTTTCATGAATATGAGACACATTGAGACACATCTGAGGTCAAGTAACACATCTCTTCTTCTAAAAATGTGGGTGAATCTCATAAAACCTGGTTTTAAAAAAAATAGGTCATAAATCATCCCAACAATCCAAAATTAATAAAAATAAAATATATAACTGGTGTATGCACGTTCACGAGAGACTGGCATTCCAGTGTATGAAGTAGGATTCCCCGGTGAGAATATGCTTTTGTTTTGCTCTATCCTCTGCGCTTGTCACCGAAATTTACACTGTAATGTACGACATTTAGCGGAAGTTAGAGATTACAGTTTGTAAAGACTTAAATATGAATATTTTTCTTACACAAATGCATCGTGTCACTTCAGAAGGCCTTTATTTACCCCTCTCCCCTCACTTTTATAATGAATGGATGCACTTTTATGGACTTCAAAAAAGAAAAAGGCATTCACTGCCATTATAAAGCATGGAAGCAACAGGACATGTTTTTATACAACTCTGATTGTGTTCATCTGAAAGAAGAATGTCATATACGCCTAGGATGACTTGAGGTTGAGTAAATCATGGGCTATTTTTCATTTTTGGGTGAACTATCCCTATAATGGTCACAAAAATACCTTCATCCTTTTTATATAAAATTGAATTTCCATTCCCCCCCCCCCATACTTTCCAAGATTCACTCATTTAGTGATTTCATACCTGTCAGTGGTTCTCCAGCTGTAGTGACCTGAACAAAAACGGGTTCACTCTCCAGACTCTCTTCCACTGAGTAGATGCTGATGTTATAGAGCAGACCAGGGCGAAGGTCACCCAGGGTCACTGAGGTAGCAGTGTTAGGCAGGTTTAGCTCAGTGCTGCCAGCACTGCCCTCTTCAGATGGTGTGTAAACCACACGGTAACCTAAATATACGAGATATACACTTTTTTTATCATCTGTATTTTGAATACAATTTATATATAGGTGACATAATGGTTTGTTTTACTAAAGACAGCCTGTGTTTACCCGTGATAGGAGCCACAGGTTTAGACCAGCTGATGATAATGGCAGTCTCCCCCACATCCTCCACTTCATGATCAGAAGGAGCATCAGGAGCTATGGAAGCATAAGCCAAAACATAAGCCAAAAGGATCACATCATCAAACAGTCAAATAGTGCAAGTAGGAGTATTTGTAAGTGGAAGATGTTATAGCCCATGAGCCCATGTTAAAATTTAACAAGAAGTTCACTTTTCACAGCAGTGAAATTTCTCACATAAACACACTTGAGATGCAAGTAGCTAGACTTTATTCAATCTTTACTTTATTTAACATCAGAAATAAACAAATTAACATGGATAAAACATTATAACGTTTGCCATATTCTTACATTTTTACTTAATAGGCCCATTTACACCTGGTATTAAGATGCGTTTTGGTTGATCGGATCAAAAAGACACTCCCTGGTGTAACACCAAACACTGTGAGTGAGTGTTAGAATTGAAACATGGAAACATGTCTTAATACCAGGTGTAAACAGGGCCTTATGCACGTTTTTTGGGGTCATGCATTCAAGGACTAACCATCTTTTTTCGGACAGGATTGGATAACGAAATGACACTATGCATGTACTATTTCCTGCTGAATATTCTTCAGCATGTTCAAACTGTCATCTTATATGGGTTTTCCATTAGGTTACATTTCATAATATTAGAAAGAAGATGAAAGGAATAGGGAACAGGAAAAAAAAAATAGAAATACACAGAGAGAAAAGTTTCACCTGTAGTCTGGGAAGTGGTAAGGATCAGGTTAGGTTCTCCTTCTCCTGTCACTTCATACACATTTACAGTGTACTTTCTTCCTGGGAGAAGTTCGCTGATGTTCACGGATGTAGCCGTATGAGGAAGGTCTGAAAACGGATAATCAAGTTAGCATTACAAATACTGACACATTTAACTTTGTGCACAGATGAGTTTTACTAGTCTCATTGACTAAACCAATGACACACCATGAGATGCACATACTGACCCAAGACTATGGGCTCTCCTGTCTGGCCTCCCTCCTCACTCAGCTCATACTCCACCCTGAATCCAGACACTGTGTCGGACGCAGAAACCCAAGAGATGACGAAACTGCTGGAAGTGATCTCAGTCACAGACTCAGAGGTGTCCACCATCGGAGGGGGCTGGGTGGTCTCTCCCTCAGAGGTAGCCACTAGGGAAGAAATGGAAAGGGGAATGTTAGCAAACATGCTTCTAAAAAGGCTTTTTTGGGGGGCTACAGCGAGTCCCATTCACAAACTGGTTAATAATAATTTATGCTTGAAAACTGCGTGGATAAATTGTGCATAAACAAATATATGCACAAGCAAGTTTCATGAATATGAGACACATTGGCATTGGTATGGTTGAATGACCTACATGAGCCTTGCACGGTGGAGAAATCAAAACGAGTGGTTTCTCTACGTCCAAAACGCAGGATGCTGATGAGTTGGCCCTCGTAAATGACTCCTGGCTTCAGTCCTGCGATAGTGTAAGAGTTCAGATGGCCTGGAATAGTGACCTCCATCCATTGGATATGGGTGTTTTTCTGTAAAAAAAAATAATACAAAAAAATAGTGGGTTGCAGCTCAACTATCACTCACTATTCTGTATTAGATAAATAACCTCTCTAAGGTAATCAGTGCTCAATTTGATTCAAAAAGTAAAGTTTACGCCACTAAAGAGACTCACCGGCCTCCATTTGAGTATGTACTGTGTGATGTGTGCAGAAGCCGGGGCGTTCCATTGGATGGGGTGGGAGTTGGGCTGGTTGCCAGATTCTGATATAATCACCTGGACTGGACGATGACCACCTGATAGAGAGGTATATAAAATATTCAGAATTTAAATAATATTTACAGCCAAGAGCACCCATACTTGTAAATTGCAAAATTATACAATGCTAGTAGCTCATCATGCTAATACTGTACGACAACAAATACAGAGTATTGAGCAGTGTTTTCACCACATTCATATTGAGAACGAGCCGAGATGTTTTGTGGCCTAAAAAATGCATAAAGGTGTTCTAGGAAAGAGGAAAAAAACTGTTTTAGCTTTAGTGTGTTCTGTTCCTTTTGGGAGACACTGAAATGGGAAACGTAGCACTAGCTTGTGAGATTCTTACCACAGTTTCAGCACTGAGACATGAGGATAAGAGGACCACCACAACGGTCTCAGGCTTTCAAACCTTTTAATCTAACAGACAAACTGTTTTTACAGTCACAACAATTCTGAAACCCTCAGCAACTGTTCTGAAGTGGAAAATCTCTTATTTCTCAACACTGAATTTAAAACTCATGTAGCCTTATATAGCAATATCCTCAAATTGCTTCTGATTTAAATCTGGTCCCCATTTCTCCCAATTACAGCCATGAGGGTAGTCTGTGTACAGCACTTAAAGTTCACTTAGTCTGCATTACGTTCCGCCAGCCTGCACCAGCCTCACCCCCACTGTTCCCAGCCTTCTCACAGCTGGACGCCATTACTGAAGGATATTGCTCTGGGGTTGCTCCACTCAATAAGCAAAGGGAGGACTTCTGACCCCAACAAGCTCTCACAAAGAGGGAAAACTTGATTAATGTAGACCTTGTCAGATCTTGGTTGTGGTTGTGTATAAATACATATAATTAGCAAAAAATAATTTTGTGATAAAAAAGGAATGTATTAAGATAAACAACATAAAGTACTGGTCATTAGTGATGGGTAATATGACCAAATTAATTGTTTATTAATTTTATATCACGGTCATTGTAGAAAAACGTATTCACTAGCATTCAGAAGTCTGGGGTCAGTATGATTTTTGGAAGAAATTAAAACTTTCACTCAGCAAGGACGCATTACATTTTTAAAAAAAGTAACAGTAAAGACAATTGCAATATTAAAAAAGATTTCCATTTCAAATGCACGCTGTTCTTCTTAACTTTCTATTCTTCAAAGATTTCTGAAGGATCATGTGACACTGAAGTAATGACTGCTGCAAATTCAGCTTTGCATCACAAGAATAAATTACATTTAAAAATATACAAAAAAATATATTTTCAATTGTAATAATATTTCACAATATAATTTTTTTGCTGTATTTTGTATCTAATAAATGCAGCCTTGGAGAGCATAAAAGACAAATATTAGCCCCAAACTTTTGAAAGGTAGTGTATAGATCACATAACAAACCAACAATCGATAAGACAGTACAGAAATGGCTTTACACTAACAAAAAACAATAGTGAATTATAAATATAACTGAATGTCATTATTTGAAGTCAATATTAAATAGGCAATTTATGCACAAACAGGCATGGTATGGAACAACGTCAAAATAAAATCATTCCCAAATCAACAAAGCTATCTAGATTTGGAAAAGCATGCTATAGTTTCTTAATTTTGAATGTTTTTTTTTTTTTACATGACCAGTTAAACGTTTCCACTGTCATTCCATCCAGCCCTAGCTGGTTTACTTTACAGATGCCGTGCAAGCAGAAAAAGTAACAGTTTTGGTTGAAATTCAAACTAATTCCCAACACAGGACGAAAAAACTCAAAGACAAACAAACAGTGCCAAAAGGGATGCAGGGGGTGATTGAGACAGCTGTGTTGATTGGGTGTGTGCCTTTCTCCTTTCTCCAGGGAACTTCAAAAGAACAGACGGTAAACACAAGGCATGGGCCCACCCAAATCAAGGTGTGGATGAGGGCATCTTAAAACCAACATCCTTGATTTCAAGTGTTGCAAGAGGACGAGCATTTGTCCGTTGTAAAAGAAAAGATCACAAGGAAGAGCAAACCCTAATCACCACTTCAACAAAACACCTGGGAGAAATGGCAAACAGCACACTTGCTCTCAGTAAACATCTGGAAGCCTTTGACTTCCAATCCTCTCCCCACCCATGCCCACAAGACTACTTATAGTACACAGTGTGACCCACATACTCTGTGTGTGTGTGTGTGTGTCTCCTTGTTTATATTACATTGTGGGGACCAAATGTCCCCATAAGGATAGTAAAACCTGAGATCAACAACATTATGGGGACCAGCCAGCAGTCCCCACTTTTCAAAAGGCTTATAAATCATACAGGATGAGGTTTTTTTGTGGAAAATGTAAAAATGCAGAATGGTTCCTGTGATGGGTAGGTTTAGGGGTAGGGGCAGTGTAGGGGGATAGAATGTCCAGTTTGTATGGTATAAAAACCATTACATCTATGGAGAGTCCCCACAAAGATAGTGAATGTGTGTGGGTGTGCGTGAGAGAGAGGGGACGTGCCCCATAAAAATAAAATACAAAAGATGCTGTTTACTTACCAGAGAAAGACTGCTGAGGCTCGCAACTCAACTCCCCGATGCCATTTCCATAGCAGTAACATCTGTAGTGAATTCCCTGAATAAGTTTGTCCCAGGACTCTCCAATCTGATAGAACACTCTAGTCTCTGGCTCCTGGCACTGATCTGGAAATGGAAATCGGAGTAACAGTCATTATCCTGCTATTAAAACTGATAATCCTTAGGCTCCAATTTTGAGGAAGAGGCACTCTAATTGTTTCAAGAAAAGTTCATTTAAGCAAATGAAGACAAATTCCCCATTTCAGTTCTAATTGATGAAACCGTAGATGTAGCTGGCTTACCAATAGCGTCACACTTCCAGCGTCCACGGCCTTGGCCGAAACAGGTGCAGTTCATCATGTAGCCTTCCTCATGCTGTTTAGTGAAAGTCTGATTTACTTCGTAGGTCAAATGATCCACAATGCACTGGTCTGAAAGAAGAAAAGACATGTATTTTTTCCTATAAATTAATCACTTATTCTACAAACCCCTATAAACTCACATAACTTACAAATGGGAGATGACAACCCTTACCTTTGATTTGTGAGTAAGCAATGCAGCTCCATTCTCCACGACCATTGCCCACACACGTACAGCGCATCATGTGACCCAGAACATCATGGCGTCTGTCCCACTGATCTCCCACACGATGCATCATACCCTCGCCAGTGGTACACACCTCCTCATGAGCTGAAGGAAACCGATCAAGATCAACACTAACATCAGTAAACAGCAGAAATATGTTTAATTGATTTACTTGATGACATTATTCGCAAAACTCTAGATTTAAATTCTCCTCGACTGTCCTTCTAAAAACATTTAAGGTGGATCAGCCAATGAGACAAGAACATATCTCTATTTTGGAAGCACTTAAGGACTTTTCACAAACACAACCATCTAAATCCTTCAAAGAACAACAAGAAAGGCCTGTTCACGCCAAAAAGCAACAACTATAAAGACAACTATATTAGCGGCCACATAAACGCACAATAACTTTCTGTTTCTTCTCAACGCATGCTGCAGTTTTGTCCTCTGCCGTTTTAAATGCATGCACTCTTTAAAGCAGGATATATCTGTATTGTTAGATTTAATTCTTATGCTTGGTGTGAACGGGCCAAGGGGAACTTAAGGGTGTACATAAGCTTGTCACGATTATTGATTAATCGTTTGACCATGGTAATTTGGTCTAATTGCAATTATTATTACAATCAAAGGCCTTTCTTCATATGGAATAAAGTATTGAATGGAGGGAAAGAAAGCTCTCAGATTGCATTAAATATCATAATTTGGGTTTCGAAGGCAAGCGAAAGTCTTACGGGTTTGGAGCGACATGGGGGTGAGTAATTAATGACAGAACTTTCATTTTTGGGAGATCTCACCCTTTAAATCATTAAATCACAATTATTTATATGAAAATTAACCATCACCACATAATTCATAATCATGACAGGCCTAAGAGTGATATTTGTAGCTTTTAAGCTAACGCCAAAGTTAATAATTTTGCTTGAGGAAGAGACCAAATCCGGTTAGTTGAATGAGTAATTAGCGGGTCACTTAGGCTCAAACAGCTATAACTCAATTTTAATGATCATAGATCCATAAAGCTCAAAGCAGTTCCTTACAAACAGCCTCATTGTTTTAACTGGGATATCATTGATTGGTGTATTTGATTAATAAATGAGGATGAGAGTGCGGAAATATCTCCAAGGTTAAGAGTGGAGGAGGCTACACAGCTGCCCTGGAGAGGAGCCAGATATATATTCTTCACTGCCAGCCAGACTCTGGTCCAAAGCCAACCTCCCTCCGTCTGCAGCCCCACACAGCTGAGGGGCCACGGCTATCACAGACGGGCAGAAATGTGTGCTTAAACAATGGCTGCAGCTTCCAAAGTATAAGTATTGAAAGTTCTTTTCCACATTTTGCAAATTCAGTAAAGTAAGTAATATATTACACTGAAGAAAAAACAACAGCTGATGCATGACAATGGTTCCTGTGTTGGGACAGAAATCCCTGCCCCCTACAAAACAAACACTACAGTGAAACACAAAGAGCAGCCCTGGTTTCAATCTATGTCAGATCACTGAAACCCACCACTATCAATAAACTCCCCACGGTTCGCTTGGCTCTAACTGGCACCTTGGTGACAGAGACACCCATCAAAGCTCAGTCAGAAGGAGGTGTTTATGTAAATATGGCTGAATAGGTGCCAAGTGATCTTTTATTCCACGTAGTTAACATCCTTGTCTTAACTGTTACCAGATCTCTTCAAACACAGACCACAAGGTAAATTAAAAAGTTGTGAGACTTATTTTATATATTCAATCTGATTGCAACGTTTCTCAATATCGTATTAGAAGTTTAGGATAAAATAATTTGCTCAAGGCACGTTATTAAGATCTAAGGTTGTGTCTCCTAAAAGCTTCGTAAGCCAAAGTTCCACCAATGGTCTCTACGATCAACTTTTGAGAAACGCCACCCAGGATAGCTACAGGACTAAAGTGCTTTCATAACATTATAGTTCTCCATCTTCTTATGAGCCAAGCTTTAGTCAAGTCCTAGCCTGTTACTCTCACTCTCTCTCTCTCTCTCTCTCTCTCTGGCTCTAACATTTATTGCTAGTTTAAAACTGGCACTTACCTGCCATGGGACAGAAGCCAAACCGCTGCTCTCGGTCATAGTTATAAGTTGTGCCGCACCATTTCATGCCATCTCTCCTGCCGTCAGCGGTGCAGTCAGTGTAGTTACGGCCGTTGTAGAGGAATGGGAACTGACAGAGTGCGCCATTGGAGTTTCCTCCTCTGGTTGTGACCATGACTAAAAATTAAGATATTTACCAGTGAAAAACAGCAACAGTTTCAAGGAAAAGTTTTGACTTTCAAAAAAATTTATGTCAAGGACAATCCCCCCAAAAGACCCTGGGGTTAAAGGGTTAAGTTCACCCAAAAATGAAATTGATGTCATTAATGACCCTAATGTCGTTCCACACAGTTTAAGATGTTTTATATAAGTCAGAGAGCTTTTCTTTTCCTTCAATAAAAGTGAATGCACACTATACTGTCCAGGTCCAGAAAGGGAATAAAAACATAATCCTAGTAGTCGATATGTGACATTAGTCAGTTTATTAGAATCTCTTGAAGCATCAAAAATACATTTTGGTCAACAACAACAACAAAATAAAAATCACAAAAACTATGACTTTATTCAGCATTGTCTTCTCTTCCGGTTTGGTTTTCAATCCTCAAATAAAGATTTGAATGGTTGTGAATCAGCGTATTGATTCATGATTCAGATTACCAATGTCACGTGATTTCAGCAGTTTGGCAGGCGATCCGATTCATGAATCAATACGCTGATTCACAACAATTTGACTCTTTATTTGATGATTGAAAACCAAACTGACAATGCTGAATAAAGTCGTAGTTTTTGTGATTTTTGGACCAAAATGTATTTTCAATGCTTCAAGAGATTCTAATGAACTAACTAATGTGACATATGGACTACTTTGATTATGTTTTTATTCCCTTTCTGGACATGGACAGTATAGTGTGCATACACTTACACACGCTCTCGGACTAAATATAAAATATCTTAAACTGTGTTCCGAAGATGAACTGAGGTCTTACGGGTGTGGAACGACATTAGGATGAGCCAATAAAGACATCATTTTCATTTTTGGATGAATCAACCCTTTGAAGGACCCTGCTCACGGGTACATGGCTCACTCAAGGTTTGAACCAACAGCCCAGAGCTTTAACCCCTAAACCACCATATGACATGAGTAGTTAAATTATGTAGATAGAAGCAAAAATAAAACGAAAATCAAACTAGATATCCTTTTTTTTAAGAATCGCACTACCATTTTTTTAATACATGCTTTTATTCAGCAAAGATGCATTACATTATTCAAAAGTGACAGTAAACCATTTCAAATAAATGGTTTTCAACATTGATAATAATAGCAATATTTCTTGAGCACCAAACTAGCATATCAGAATGATTTCTGAAGGATCATGTACTGGACTGGTCTAATGATGCTGAAAATTCAGCTTTGCATCACAGAAATAAATTACAAAATTAAAAATTAAAACATTTAAATTGAGATAATTTGAGAGATATTTTGCAATATTAGTGCAAATAATAAATGCTAATAAATCCAGTCTGGGTGGGCATAAGACATACTAACTTACCAAGCTCAATCTTTTGAACGGTAGTGTATATAAACTCACCATGTTTGCTGGTACAGAAGGAGTACTTGTAGTCCTTCTCAAAGTCTGATGAGGTGCTGCACCAAAGCTGCCCATCACTCCTTCCCTCGGATATGCAGGAGTAGAAAGTTTTCCCCCTGAACACAAAAGGGAAGACGCACGGCTGGCCACCTGAGCTCCCACCATACACCTGGGACTGGCTCTCTATACACACATGAAAAAAGAGAATGTAAAAAAAGAGAGCACAGCATTCAATCTAAACGAACAGCAGCAGATTCAATCCCATAAAACAGACCAACCCGATGAACAAAAACACTAACCTGACTCTTCACAGCTGACACCGTTCCCCAAGCACGTACACAACATCTGTTTGTTGCCTTGGGTCTTCATCCACCGCATTCCCAAGGCGTAGGAAACACCTGCGTCTGTCAGACAGGATCCCTCCACGGGGTGTTCAGGCACAGCATGCGGCTGGAACACCGCAGGCTGGACATTGGTCACCACACGAGACCCAGTACCTAGAGCACAAAATAACATGTGGATACACTTTTACTGTAGGGCCAGATTTACTAAAAGCTTGCACCGGTGCAAACCACCTTTTTTGTATTAAAAAACTACTGACAAAATTTACTAAAGACATCCAGAGCAAAATTAGTGGTGAAAAGGTGTGGGCAGAGTTATTTTTGTGGATGACCTTACTGTTTTTAAAAAAAATTGCTTTCTCACTGTAATTTGCCCTCTTTAGTAAATCTGACTTTTTCCATCTACATCAGTGATACTCAAATCACTAGGGGCCCACTGCAAAATGTAAATTTTGTTATATTACCAATCTTGCCTAAAATGCTAAGAAATAAAGATATACAGCTCTCAAAATAAATATGTTGGACATCATGATGTTTTGTCAAAAGATATTTAATGCAAGTGGCATCCAACCCTTTTGGTGTATTTGAAATACACTGCTTTCATAGTGAATTTTTGCTTTTAGTGTTTTGGAGCTTGATAAATGTGGCCACTTTGAACTGTAGAAAAGTGTTGTATGACCAAAAAAACCTGCAAATGGGTTTGGAATGACATTTTTTGTAGACTAATCCATATTTCTGAAATTTCACCTAAAATGGCCTGTTTGACTGGTATGCATAGTTAGCCTTAGTGAATCTATGTCAACACAGAAGAAAGCCCTATGTGCTTACTAACTCCTGACAGACACCACATGTTTGTGTCGAGCCATTCGTTAGTTTGGTTGCTTGATGAGAAAGTGATGAAATGTTGCTGCAATAAACGCTTTAAGAACTCAAACAACAGTAGCAGCGGATGACTATTATTCTGTTGCGCGGAACTGAGGAACAACTGATGACTGCACTATTTAATGTTTGGTTGACCAATCAGCAGAAAGGGGCATATTTTTCCCGCCCACATGCCCACAAGATCAAACATTCAAGCTTTTTATTATTAATAAGGTAAAAACTAAAAGAATCAAGTATTTTTTTTAAACTAATGATACACACAGATGTTTGTTTATATTTTAAAATTTTCCTTTTAGTTTTAATGAGTAATTTTGTTTAGCATTTCTATTAGTAATTTTTTTTTTAGTTTCAGTTTTAGTGCTTCAACTATTATTATTTTAAGGTTTTCATTTAATATTTATATTTTATTGTTTTATTTTTAATTGGCATTAAATAAAGATACATTTATAAATAATACATTTAATAAAGGTTCTTACCCAGGCTAGTAGTGTGCAGTGATGCATGTCTCTCGCACTTCCACTCTCCACGTCCATTTCCAGTACACAAACACTGTAGCACATGTCCTTGAGAATCTGTCTTGCTCCATGTGTCCCCGATCCGGTAAGAAGTGCGTGTGTCTTGGTCGTTACAGCGGTCTGTGAGACACACACAATCATACAATGCAGATGTCTCTCATCAGAACCATGTTGCGGTTCTTCATAACTAACAAAATAACTGGTAAAGCTCTTCTGAGTTAACAACATTTTAATAAAACACTGTAAAGTTAAAGTTTTTCCCTCTTCTACCCAGTAAAACGAGTTATTGTGCTGATGCCAGAGGTTTTAAATGCACTTTGAGTGGATAATTAAAGTGAAATCCAGTTGGACAGATGGAAGATTGGGAAAGGGAGTTGTGTGTGGTTTGGACTGTTCCATTATTCTAAAAGGGGGGGGTTCTTACTTCTGGATGTGCATGTAATACGTCCATTTCCTTCCCCGAGGCAGGTGCAGTCTACCATCATCCAGCCCTGGTAAGGTTTCTCCCAGGTTTCACCAACCATGTAGGATGCGCTAGCTGCATTGTCAAAACAGCGCTCCGCTTTTAAAAGAAAAAAAAAGGGTTTAATAATATGAGGATGTTAAAACTATAACATAACATTTAAGTTCCTTTCCATCATGAGCAAAACCACTGTAATTAATTACAGAGGCCATTAAATTACTTCATGATTCAAGATTAGTTCCTGTGTCAACATATTTTATATTGAAAAAGGGAATTTGGGTGGGACATATTGAATTGCAGATAGTTTGCCAGTGTTATGATGACCGTGATTTGCTTGGTGGTAGAAAGGCAAAATACATTCTCATTCTAGAGAGCATTTGATTGGACAAAATCTATATAGTGCAGGATGAGTCATCAATTATTTTGGTCTGTTTTCCCAGAAGTGAAAGTCAATTTTAAAATGCATATATCTGCTAAAAGTAATCTGCTAACAATGTTTGAAAGTATACAATCATAATACCGACACAAACGTACAGAGAAAAATCTTGATGGGGTCTTTAAATGCCAAAACTCACCAACAGGTTTGCAGGTCCACTCTCCTTTCCCATTTCCCAAACACACGCACTCCAGCATGTAGTCTCCGGTGTCATGGGGTCTCTTCCATGTGTCTCCAATCTTGTAGGAGTGCCCTCCTTCATGACAGCGGTCTACAACAGAGTCCAAGTAGGTAAAGAGCAGCACAACTCCCAAAACTGTAATTCCCAAAGAGCGGTTAAGTACAGTGAAGGAAAGTTCCAGTCTACCCACTTGCAATGGTGCAACTGATTTTCCCTCTGCCAGAGCCAATGCAAGTGCAGTCCCAGATCATCCCATCCTTGGGCCTCTCATAAGTCTCCCCGACCCGATAGGAACGAGAGTTTACTTTATCATAGCAGGTCTCTTCAGCTGGGAAAACACATGGACACATGTTCTTCATACTATACTTCAAACTTAACTTGTCATGCTATATATATATATATATATATATATATATATATATATATATATATATATATATATATGTGTGTGTGTGTGTGTGTGTGTGTGTGTGTGTGTTAGTTATTAATTCAAATGCATTCCAGTTCTGTGTCCCAGAGAATAAAACCAACCGAAAGGCACTCACCATCAGGCTTCGATTTACACTTTATTCCAGAAACTCCATGACAAGTGCAGATCAGTGTGTTTCCCAGAAAACTGCGCTCCCACTTCTCTCCAACTTCATAAAACCGACTATTTTCAATACAGCCATCTGCATACGACACAAGAGAACGCTTCTGAGCTTTATCAACAAAAAACAACGATCACGCACACAAAAAAAAAAAAAAAAAAAAAAAAACGAATCACTACTGTACATTTCCCATCTTTTAATTAACATTTTACGTGCGTAAAATTTACGATTTCAAAATAATCAAAACAAAAACAAACAAATGCAGGACCGCATACCTTGGGACACGGATGACACAGAGTGTTCCTGAGCTTGTCTCCTATGTTTCCCCGTTCCTTTCGGCATACACTGCACAGTGCAGACGAGCAAAGCCACTGCCAACGCCGTGCCCAAAGGGCCACCGGACATTTTCACAGGTGAGATGAAACACAAGTAAACAAATACTGAACCCTTCCTTTCCTAGGTTCGAGGAGACGCAGTAGTACTCTGGCTTTGGGATTCAGGGTCACTACAGCCTCTTTCAGTCTCCAAGTTCCCTCTTGTGCGTTTCCCTCCCTGTGCGTCCTGCCCCTTCTGCTCTCACGCGCACCTCTGCGGAGAGCTCAGATGTGCGGAGCGCTTTTATTTGACCTCAACATTCCGCCCTGGAGGAGGAACTACCCCTGCACACGCGTATGAGAGCGTCGGCCAGCCATGCAGACAGACACTCAATCTGAAGCTCGCTTTTTGGGCAAAAAGTTTAGGATGATGAAGCTAACGCTAGCAAACAAGCACTCTCGGTGTAGTGCACTCAGCTTTTGTTTGATAAATATTGTTAACCCAACACGCCAGTGTGCAATAATGACCCAAATCTGTCTGTTTGAGGAAGCCTGTGACTGTACTAATCTAATAGAGATCATGCTACAGTTGGAGCGCATGAATGTCCAACGTCCCATTCACAGATGGTTCAGGGCTGCACCCATCTGAAACCAATTAGACAAACTCCTAGCTTTGATAATACTTCCCTGGTGGCGAAATAAAGTCATTCTCAGTTTACTGTCACCCTTAAAAAGACATAACGATTGAACGAAGACTCATAAGACACAGATATAGCTGTTAATTAAAAGACTCTTTCTTTTAGACATTTTAGTTCTGAGTTTACATGGCAGTCACCAACATGCTGAACAGTGTTTAACCCTCAGTGACTCTATCGTTGACAATAATGATGCATTTTATATCTTTTCCTCCTTAAAAGTGTTTTAGGAAACCATTTTTTTTTGTAAATATAAATGTAATACATATATTTATTTAAAGTCATGATTTGAAACCTTTTTTTTTTCTCAGAAAAAGAAACACCATTGCAAAATTGCAACTATGGGTTCAGGGTTGCAAAATTCCTTTGACGTCTTGGCTTTTGTCATTTTTCCAGCAAGCTTGGAGGCTGAAATTTGAATATGTTCATCTAAGGAACCCCACTGTCACTCTATAAAGTTTCTAGACCTACATATTTCTACATCTCATTACTCCTTGTGAATAGAAGCCTATGGTGCATCTGATTTAACCTTTATAAAAGTCTTCAGAGTATAAGGCTGAAACTCCAGTGTTGTCAATGATATAAAAACACCACTAGACCCATCATTCTATTTTTGCTTCACTAGAAGATTTGCCTCAAATATTCATTGGCCGATATGTGGGGTGATGTAATCATTTCAATGGGTAAGCACATTTGGAATCAAGAAAGAATGTATTACAGATCACTAAATATGTCCCAAACATGGTAAGCAGTGACCTTGATGTGATGTGGGCCTAATATAGGCAGTTTTGCTAGAGTGAGGGTTATACAGTAACATGATGTTTTTCATTTTACCTTTCCTGTTACTCACAGCTTGATGGATCTATCTCCGTCTGTATGTCTTATCTTTAAGGCATCTTGCAGGTCATTTATGTAAATGCAGGGCTGATGTCAACACCCTCTCATTTTAAAAATGTACCCCTCTCTCTATGAATGGAGATCACTGTGCTGACAGAGCTCCTATTTAAACATCATCAGACTTTTAGAAACTGCTCGCTGAGCTTTCTGTGTTTGCAATAACCATACCACCATGTAGTTCAATTCTTTATATGATAAGATCAGACAAATGTCTGTTCAACATATGATTCAGTGATTTTTGGGCCAGATGTTTGGTTTGACTCATGCTTTATTCTACATGTCTGTCTCCCCGCTGTTCCTCAGTCTTTCTTTATCCTCTCCCATAATGAATGCAATCTATGCTTATGAGCTGATATCCAAGATATCTCTCTCTCTTAATGGGCTTAGCCTATAAAGACTTGTGTCCACAAAGTTTTAACGACATTTTGCTGCTCTTTAAGCATCTTAGTTAATCCAGTTTTCTCCTTTGAATTTGGATGACTCTTGCAACATGTTGCTCTTGTGGTTTCCCAATGCAGCCCACATTGTCATCGATGGTCTGTATGAATCAGTTTTGATTTTCCCAAAATGTGCCTTTCAGTACGCACATGTCGGGGTTGCTTTGGTTTCTCTAAGTGGCAAATATGTTCTTGTTTGGGGGATTTTCATGAAAAGGAGAGAAGTTCCAGAGACTGAACCTAAAGCTGCTGCATCATGGAGGTGAACACACAAAGAGTGAACCCATGAGATCTGTCTCCTCTAACAATATGTGAGCACATTTGGCTGCAGTTGCTATGACTCAATGAATGACTCAAAGCCAATGTTTTTGTGCATTGCTGCACAACATTATTCCAGAAACATCCATAGTTCATGAAAATGTTGACAGATGTGTTCAGGAAATACATTAAGTTCTCAAATAAAACTAGCAAGGAATTGTTCGAGGAGATATATGATGGTTCTGTGTCTAAGATACAGTTTACAAAACAAAGTAAAAGTTTTAATGATAAAAAATAACATTTAACTTGAAATCTGTTTGTTAGTTTAGATGAGTTAAATGAACATGCCGACTTATTGGGACTTTAGCTTTTAAAAGTTTGATAAATCTATACATAGCACTTTTATCTCCGAAGCTGTCTGACGCACTCACCCAGTGAAGTGACAGTGGTATGTGACATGATAATGAGAACATGGCTAATGCAGTAGCCATCCAGATTACATACAAAAATTCATATATAACATCTTTTTTAGCGGTCGTGAAGTATTCAACTACTCAAGAGAGTATCCGATTTTGGATGCAGCCAAAGAGTATATTTTGAATCGTTTTTTGGTTAAATACTTGAAATAAGGTCTGTGATGGACAAGCTCAAGATATGGTCACGTGTTAGTAAAACCCACTTAAGTGGGCTTTTTTATTTATTTATTTTTTACTTGTTACTAAGTGGCTAAATGGCACTACAGAGGTTGTCTGGACATTAAACATCATCAGCCCAACATGTAAGCTCATCTAGTCACTTCCACAGCCTTGTCGTCTTTATAATTATGCTCTTGCAAACTGTTACTCAGAAAATATTTTTAACCAAAGACTGAAAGAGTTAGTGATGAGAAAATTAATGGTGATGTGAAAGTCATGTGACCGTATAGCCTGTTTATCTTTTGACCTAAATCGCATTTACACTCCAAAATTTATAAAAGTTGTATTAATTTGTGAAGATTACCATGATGAACAAATCGTGTAAGAATCATAAGCTTTTGTTTGGTTATTTACCTTATATTTGCCTTATTTTCTGCAATAATACAAAAGTCAATGGAAAAATATATTGGGATTATAAAAATAAAAAAAATATATTGGGATACACATATTGGGATTTTTGTCGAGGAAATCAGGGTGATGCTAACTTCCGGACTGGCCTACAAAAATACGTCATCCCTGAACCACTCTAGGCCTATGTGCTGGTTTGCTGCTCAAGAAACTTTTCTTATTATTATCAATGTTGAAAACAGCGTAATATTTTTGTGGAAACCATGATACTTTTCAGGATTCTTTGATGAATAGAAATTTTGAAAAAGAACAGCATTTATTTGATATATAAATCCTTTGTAACAATATAAAATGTTTTCCTTTTAATGCATCCTTGCTGAAAATATAAGTAAATATTTTTTTTTTCTTTTTTTTTTGGTGACACTAAAAAACGTCCCAGTATAACGCATTTGATTAGATTATTCTGTTTTACCACCTGTATTGACAGACAGTTCAAGAATATTTGCCCAATTTTTCCTCATGTAAACAGAAACTGTACTTTCATGCTTACTGCTCACATAGAAACATCTGCCGGGGATACTTCCAAAATGGCCATCAAGCGAACTGATGTGGCTTACAGGGACAGGATTTTGATAATGTCTAAGCCCTTTTTAATCTCTACATCTCCGCTGCAGTGTATGACATCATTCTCCCAGAGGACAGGGGCGGGGTACAGCTGCAACCCCCATCAGTTTTATCCAGACATCACTAAACTCCGGCAACCCCCACAGAATCTACAAAATACCATAACTGCTGCCTTCTGCCTCCAAACTCAATCGATTTTATGCCATCTGAAGTAGTTTTAACTCTTTTTTTTGACTGTAGAGAGATTTGTGTGTGTATTATGTGCACTAATATAAAAGTTTCTGTTTGATTCAGAAATTTTCCTCTTAAATAAAAAAATGCTAATCATAAAACACTTGTGTGGAATAGTTATTATATGGATCTGCATGAAGTGCTCTCGATCACAAGGGGCAAAGGAAGCCACAAATGTATCAAATTACCAGAGGAAGTTAGTCGGTTAGAGGGGAGTTTGTTTATTTTAACAGACTGTCCATCATGCCGAAGCCGCTTCTTTATTGTCTGTATGTCTCTCTCTGCACGTTTGTGTTCATTTGTGCACGCACATTTCTGCTGGCTTTTTTATTATAGCGCTGCAGAGAGGTCAGAGGGTAAAGGGGAATAAATGCTCATGCTCTCGTCACGTCTCAGGGAACTAAAAGGCACTTTACTTTTATTCCCATGACAACCCAGATGTGCATTTAGTCAGTGATGTCTCAGAATTTCCTTTTCCATAGTCAGAAAATTCAGAGGGACAGAGGTTATCCCTAGTTACAGCAAAACACACATAGAACTTCAACGACAGGAACGCTTACTAAGTTGTTGAGTCATTTTCTTCAGAGGAAAACTTTTACAGAAAAGAAAGTGGCTGATGTTTTTTTCTGCGGAAGTTTGCACACATTTTTTTCCCCCCAACACTGTCCTTCACTCCTGAGATTTGTGAGTCAGAATGGAATCTACTAGTGATTTGTGAATGAGTTATAGTCTGCCCTTTCGTTCATTAACCCTCATGTACTGTTTGGAATACCTTCAATGTCCCAGAGACCCAAATAATTCATTTGTAAATATAACTATGCATTTGCTTAGACACCCTCTGCTATAGCGCTAATGCAATTGTCAATAATGCGATTTTTTTCCAATACAGGGCCATCCGTAGGGCAGTGCAACTGGTACGACCCCTGCTTTGTGAATGGACTGAGAGGTACCCCCTTCCCCCAGAAGGTGATCGTGAATGGGCCGACTGAAGGAAAACTCACACTGGGCCCTGTCCCATGTTTAAGGGTATGTTATGTATTTCTATTTAGGTTCAATTTCACCACAGCAACAACACATTGTGGCAAAATACAATAGAACTAGCCAAAGCGATTGCTAATGAGAGACGAACGTCACACGGCTCGACAGCAGCTGAACTTTTACTGTGCCACAGTCGCTGCTTCAGCTTCTTTCAGTCATGTGGGGTAACACAGCACTGTTTTATCATATTAGATACAATTGAGTGTGTTGAAAATTGTGTTATAACATTTCTCTGTGGTGGCTTTGAGACACTTGTTGGCAAGGCAAGGCAAGTTTATTTATATAGCACATTTCATACACAATGGCAATTCAAAGTGCTTTACATAGAAAGGAATTAAAATAGGGATAAAAAATGCATAAGAAAAAGAATACAATGTAAAGAGAATTAAAAATAATAAAATGATGATAACCAAAGAAAAGAACAAAGATAAACTAAAACAGTTATAAAAAGAATTTAAAAAATAATGCATAGATAGGGTGCGATCAGTCGGACGTACAGTGGATCAGAGCTCATTCAGTAAATGCACAGTTAAACAGATGTGTTTTGAGTCTGGATTTGAATGTGGCTACTGTTGGAGGCTTGGAGCACATCTGATCTGTTCAGGAAGCTGGTTCCAACTGCGGCTGGCATAATAGCTAAAGGCAGACTCTCCTTGCTTTGAGTAAACTCTTGGTATTTCTAACTGACTTGATCCTGATGGTCTGAGTGATCTGTTGGGTTTGTTTTTAATCAGCATATCTGCGATGTATTGAGGTCCTAGGTCATTGAGAGATTTATAAACAAGTAGTAGTACTTTAAAATCGATCCTAGATGGAACTGGAAGCCAGTGTAAAGACCTGAGGACTGGTGTGATATGGTCATATTTTCTGGTTCTGCTCAGAATCCTGGCAGCAGCGTTCTGTATGAGCTGCAGCTGTCTAATGGTCTTTTTGGGAAGGCCGGTGAGAAGGCCATTACAATAGTCCACCCTACTGGTGATGAAAGCATGAACAAGTTTCTCTAAGTCTTGCCTGGAAACAAAGCATCTAATTCTTGCAATATTTTTCAGATGATGGTAAGCTGATTTAGTTATTGCTTTGACATGACTACTGAAACTCAGGTCTGACTCCAAAATCACTCCAAGATTCCTGACTTGATTTTTTGTTATCAGACCTTTAGCCTCAGTGTAGTATAAGTAAGATCAATATTAGAATATCATATTAATAAATGCTGGATGTCATGTGTTGACACCAATTCATTATAAATAATATTCAAAAATTATTAATATGATTAATTATTAATGGGCAATGGGTAATGGGCAAAAATGAATAGTAATATTAATTGATTATATTTATTACTTTTGGGGGGGAAATTTAAAGGAACTGTATGTAAGAAATGTATTTCAATGAATCATACAATGGCCCTGATATGTCACTAGACATTAAGAAATCATGTTAATTTCAAATACTTATATCACTGACAACAGTAGTCCGGCCAGGATATTGTCATTTAAAAGTTGTTGTTGCAGCCCTCAACTGATGTTGATGTTGACATGTTGTGTTTTGGTCTGAAGCGCCACCCTCCCCCTATCGACCAATCACAAAGTCAGTAGTGTTTGGCCATCCGGGTTGCCAGATCTGCTCTAGTTACTACAGCTGCAGATCTACAAACGTTCCTGCTGATCCTGCAGCCGATCTGGCAACCTCGAGACAGGGGGAGGGGGAGAGGGGATACACCGCTCTAGTCATTTGAAAGTGATTGCAGTACGAGTTTTGGCCACAATCATACATGCATGTCCTTTAAGACCTAAACAGAAGTGACTTAGAACAGAACCAGCATGAAATGCTGATCATCAATTTTCCTAGGATTAGGAAAAGTCAAAAAGTCTCAATGTGATACTTTTGAGTATCAAAAAGCATCAGAAATGTTGAATTTTAACATAAACTGAAGCCTCAAATGCTGTATTATATATTATGCATTTCTTACAAAAGAAAAGTTGCTCAACACAACTGTTCTGTTTTAGGGGTGGAGTGAACAAACCACAAATTCAGTGTTTTGCAACAATGGAAATGTTTTGTGGAAAGAGGAATGGGCGGAGGGGAAAACTGCTCAAATGAGGACAGGGTGAATCCAACAGAGCCCCTGCTGAGATGATAAGATGACCCTTTATCCCTAATGAGAGGCGCCTTCACCACTGATCCCAATCTCATCCCAGACAGCCCTCTTTCACAAAACAATGGCTGGTTATTTTGTCCTGGCAGATGATCTGATATAGACAGGTCACTCTTACCCGGCACTATACCTATACCTGTTTCCAGCTGCATTTACAGTCCACCATTCCATCAGAGCTGCAAGCACAGCAATATGAAATACCAGAGGGAGGGAATCAGACTTTGGCTGTGTTCTCTCCTATCCTGTTAAATGAGTCTAAATCATCTGCAAATAAAAGCATGGGAGACCGTTCTTAGAGTGCATTATCTGGACAGTCACAGTAATGTTTGTCTATCTAAGGCATAAATCACACAATAACACTGATTAAGACTTCTGATCTCGGATGACTCCGATCTTCCTCTGGATCCGAATCCTCTGGATTAACTTTAATATCTATCACATATACAAGAACATCTTTACCTAATATAGTAATGTGCTAAATGTAAACTGACTCATGGTTTAGAGAAAAACATTTTAGGAGAAGCATTTGAGTAAGGAACACTGAACACAGAAGTTGATATTACATAAAGCAATAAATAATGACTCTTTCAAACTGTTATGTATAATTGAACTCAGGTTGCATGTGCTGTGTGTTTTGCTGGTGCAAATTGATCAATGGCAACTATGTATTAAAGCTGTGTTTAAAGCCCTAATAAATACTTGTTTGCTTGAGATTTATGAGTTTTTGGACCTTTAAGGAAAATCTAATCTTGTTAGTTCCTGGCATGTATTATGGAGAGTTCCTTAATATGTTTTTGTTTCTCAGACGTTTCCCAGAAGAGTACTGCTAGATATTCCTGTGGGCTAACTTTAAAGAATAGTGAGAAAGATGCATTTTTAGGAAAACTGGCAAATACTGTAAAAGAAAAACAATGAGATTTTGAAACAGATAATAATTCAGTACAGACTCAGGCACACTAAACCCAATAAACTACACAAACCATTGAAATGAAGGATGTGCATGAGTGGAACTATTACTCAGTGTCATAACTCAACCAGTGTTATGTCATAGAACAGCGTCTGTGGGCAATTTGAGTGGAAACCCTGAGACATGGATAAACACCTGCACGTCATTCCAGATGGTGCTGCGGATCTGCAGCGCTAGTAATGAGAGAATTTCCTTGCACTGGAAAGCCAATAGTGTGGAGTGACAGGCATCAAGAGGAAAATGTGCAGAGTTCTTTATTGCTATGGCACTTTGAATCATTGCATTCCATCTTCAAAGTGATTCTTTCACCACCCACTAGGGTTTGAAAGTTGGATGAAGCTCCCAGAAGGCATTCAAAATGACAAAAACATGGTTTATCTTGTCAATGAATCTCTCTGTCGTTGTACAATGAAGGAATGACATCATGTTGTCTACTATTGTGGTGGGAGATAAATCATAAATCCCAGACTGAATCAGTATATCGTGTACATAAATCCGGGCACTGGACCCTGGCTCAAAATGGGACATTGATTACTTCATTTCCGGAGACGGGACATTATAGAAAACGTCATCGCCGATATTAATCAACAACAGACAGGGCCTATATCTTTTGGATATTATTAAACACATTGTTCCTTTACATATGCTTACATATAATAACATCTTATATTGTGCGTCATTATTGAGTTGCGTTTTATGCTTCGAGCTTCAGTAATTTCTGGAAATGAGCATCGATGCTCCTTGTTTTTTTTTTGCGGTGCATTGTGGAATTTTTCAGGGAGTGAAAGTTTCAGTGCACTGGAAGAATTTTGCAATTGAGACAGCCCTTAAAATGGCCGAATCCCTGATCAGTGTCCTAACTATTGAACTTGGGAGCTGATTGAGAAATTATGCCTAATTATGTGAGCAATGGAGTGGAAGAAGTTTTCCTAATGAGAAGCAGGTGTTTGATAGACAGTCTCACATAAGCTTTAAAGGGATAGAAAATTATCCCATAATTAACTCCCCCTCAAGTCATTCTAGGTGTATATGGCATTCTTCTTTCAGACGAATACAAGCAGAGTTATATTTAAAAAAAAATGTCTTAGCTAATCCAAGCATTATAAAGGCTGTGAATGGCCGCCCAAAATTTGAAGCCCAAAAAAGTGCATCCATCCATTATAAAATAAATCAATTTCTCCGGGGGTTAATAAGGTCCTTCTGAAGCAAATGGCCCGGAGCCATGTGGATTACTTTTGTAATAGATGTATGCACTTTTTTGGGCTGCCATTATAGTGCTTGGATTAGCCAGGACATTTCTTTTAATATAACTCTTATTGTATTCATCTGAAAGAACAATGTCATATACACTTAGGTAATTGCCGAATTTCGTGGAGCTGTCATCTTGTCCCATGTCCGACTCCGGTTCATGTTACAGTTGCACTGCACAGATCTGTCTTCTGAGACTCCCGTCGCCATTCTTTCACCTCTACTTTTGTCTAGGCAACAAACCACCCATACAAAAATGTCATTATATGAACCCTTAAAAAATGACAGCAAGCTCCCATTTGGATCTGCCTCCATTCAATCAACAACTGATGGATAGAACCAAACTAAATAAACATTCTATCCATATTCAACTGTGAACGTATGAGAAAAGCAGCACTGAAAGCTCTCACCAAATATGTTTAAAGTTCTGGGTCATTTTGGGTCCAGTTACAGTGGTACCATGTATGCTATAAGGTCTTGCATATGCCGATAAATCATACAATATTTTACAGGTCAGACTTATAATAAATGTGTACCACCCAGTTTTTCACACGTCTATCAAAAAAGTATTTAAATACTTATTTTATAAATGTATGTTGCACCACATGACATTTGTAGGGTTTAGCCTTGAAGACTGTTCCCCATTTGTTTGCACAAACTAAGGTCAAAATGACTGTTATTGGTATAAATTGCATGCCATTGAGTTCAGTGCATAGGCACCCCTAAACACATTTGACATACAAATTTTATGGACCAATTGTGTGTAAAATGCTTTGCTATGTGATTAACTTTTAGTTTGTTGTGTTTTAAATAGCATATCTGTTAGATATCCAATCCTCATTGGTGTAACCGGTGATCTGTCTTGCCTGACATTCGGATCACCCAAGGCGGATGTTAATACCAGGTGTATACATGGCCTAAGGGTCCTAGGCTAACGGGCCCACCATGTCTACAAAGCGGCCTCACCCACCTGTCTGTAAGGCCTTACTTAAACCTTCTTCCTGTTTAATTTATTACATGTTTCGTAAGGTGCCTGCAGATGAAAGACTCTGTTATGTTTTATCACCTTGTGTTTGATGTGTGTGTGTGTGTTAATACTGAGAAATGTTGAAAACAGACAATGCGCTAAAGTGAGGGTGCTTTCTGCAAAGCATTCTTCAGTATTAAATTCAGGGTTTGTAGTGTGGTGTAGTGGCTTTATGCTTGAATCCTTTAATAGCAACCAATAAGAATCACCAGCACCCTTAAAGGGATAAGCACCCAAAAATGTAAATGTTGACATTGTTTACAAGCTCTTGTCATTCCACACTCTTAGAAGAAAAGATTCTATATAGAACCTCAAAGGGTTCTGCCAGGTGCTTCATATATAGAACCTTTTTAAGCCAAATCATGCTGCAAAGACAGACACGGACAGTCGCCAGATTACACCTCGCCACATCTCAGACATTCTGATTCAGCATGTTCAATCATTGAAAACAAGCTCTGACAGATGCTAACAGAGTAACACACTGATTCGACAAACCCAGCGAAGTCTGTTACCGCCTGTCGGTGTGAATTGGCATTTAAGGGTTCCCATCATGGGATCCTTTTATGGATTTAGTTTTAAATAATTAATTGAATTAAGTAGCTCATAAACATCCTTTATCACTAGAAAAAACTATTGAATACACAAAAGTATGGCACACTTATTGGAAAATTCTCCTTATAGAACCTTTTTTGGCATAAAAGCTCTTTCAAATTAAGCCAAGAACAATATAGAACCCTGTTTTCGTTTAGGTTTGTAACAACATGGAAAATCGAATATTTGGGTGAACTATGCTTTTAAGCCAGACACCTTGGGTTATGTAGAGGGATAGTTCACAGAAAAATGAAATCATTTACATCATTCTGTCAACATTTCATGTTGTTTAAAACCTGAATTACGGTAATCACAGCTGACAGTAGCCATTGACTTACATATAGGTAAAACAATATTATGGAAATCAATGGCTACCATTGCCAACATTCTTTAAAATATCTTATTTTGTGTTCAGCTGAAGAAAGAAACTTATGAAGGTTTGAGGGTGAGTAAATTACCTTTTTAATTTTTGTGTGAACTATCCCTGTCAGATTCTCACTGTCATGGGAGATGGAAATGTCATCACAAAGACTATCTTCCAAAATGATGAGGACTGACCTGTCAATAGCCCCTACATTCTGATTTAAAAAAAAATACCACAGAAATGTAAAAAAGGAGAATTGTTCACAAATTTACTCACACAATTGTGACATTTACCATTAAAACATTTCTGTCATGGTTACATTGAAATCAGTAACAGGCATTATGCCAAACGGCTTAACACAACAGATGTTGTGGGTGTGTTTGCATTAACTGATTTCCCTAATTCCCTTAGTAAAGCAAGCACTAAAACAACACAGATAACCTATTAGCAATGTCCCTTAAGCAAGCACTTGCTCCAGGGGTATTGTTATTGTGATAAGAGTTTATTAGCAGGATTAGATTTACTTAGAGGGAATTAGAACAACTGTCCTGCATTTCTCAGTAAATGCGTTCAGCTTTTGTGGTGTTCCATATCTAAGTCATGCAAGCAAATGTTCATAGTAGATAAACAATTCTTTGGCCAGGAACAGGAACACCGCTCTCTTGTGAGGGTTTGAAACTGGAATTAAATAAAATGCAAATAAAGAAGCTTAGAAATTGGAAATTGTAACTAGAAACCTATGGTAAAAGCCAAAGAACACATATCTGAATGACCACAGAGCAATAACCGCAATCCAACAGACCACACACTAATGCAGATTACAAAATGCGTGTACATGGATTAACAATGGTTTTGTCATTGCTCCATTGCTGTTTGCTTATGTTTGACTGTGTGGGCTAATGAAGTACTAGCTATGATGCTAACTACTGAAACCTGGCTCTTTGTAGATGTTGTTGTTGTTGTTGTTTTACTTTTAATGTTTCACATTATGTTTCAGGAATGGCCAATGAATTCAATATTTCATGAAACATTACCTGAAGGCTTTACCATCATTTAGTTGAGGTAGTGAACCCAGATAACAGGGAACATTCTTTGATCTTTGGAAAACATTCAAGGTTTTCTCAGAGTTGCTTAGGAACTAACCTTTTCCCAATGATGCTAATAGAACATTTGTTAAATGTTAGCTGGTCTTTGATAATGTTCTCAAAATATTAACATAAAGGAATTATTTAGACATTGTTCATGATATGTTTCATCACACACGTGTGTGTGTGTGTGTGTGTGTGTGTGTGTGTGTGTGTGTGTGTGTGTGTGTGTGTGTGTGTGTGTGTGTGTGTGTGTGTGCCCATACGTGTGCCCATGCGTGTGCAAGAGAGAGAGAGAGAGAGAGAGAGAGAGAGAGAGAGAGAATGAAAAGATTTCTGTATTGAAGGGATGTATATGTGCTAAACTAAAATGGAATGTTCCCTTAATATTCATACACACTGCCAAATTGTGCTATTTTCATGATTTATATAACAAAAAAAAAATATTATGTGGTTCAGATACAATAATGTTTTGTGTTTCCATTTATTTATCCAATTTCCTTCATTGTATTAACTCACATTTTTTATTTCAATGAACTCAACATTTTAAGGCAACCAGGTTACTTACTTTTTAAGTTAAACCAACAATATTTTACAGTGTAGACCCATTAAAAAGTATGTTTTGAACATTCAGTGAACATTAGCATGTGTTCTTAGAACACATCTTTGTTAGCTGAGAAAATGCAGAAATTGGCCAGAAATGCTCAGCATCGAGAAAGTCACGTAAAATGTGTCAGAGGACATATTGTTTTCTCTAATGAGCTTTTTTGTCATCGGCTCACATTTTCACCCATTTGCTTTTTCCTTTTTTTCCCAGGAAACAACCCACTGAGTCTATTTACTCACAGACCCAAGTGGATCCCAGCAGAGAGGAGAGCATCCGCTGTGACTATTTGTTCTTCTAGTTTGTTATAAACACAAAAGTAAGAAGGGGAGGGAGCATTCTGACACTGTCTGTTACGTTCTGACATGCAAATCTGATAGACCTCAGCAGATAAAGCTGGGGTGGGTTATATGAGTCCCGCTCCCCCGAGGTATAAAAAAAACCTTTTCTGGCACATCAGCATTTACCACAAACTTCAAGGGCCAGTTCGGGCGCATCTAGATAAGCGCTTAGCAATTGTTGCTCCTCAGGGGATGAAAATGCAAGGCAAGCTTAACAGGGACTCCACCTTATCAAGTTCCTGCCCAACTCCGGCTGCAGGGACATTTCCGGTGAAACATAAACACATTTTGTGCAAATTCGACTTTACATTTGAATAGAAAGCTAATCTTAAAGAATTTTAAGAGGTTGTTTAATCAGTCATCCATTAAAAATTACAAATATGTCATGATTCTCCCACCCTCATATCGTTCTAAATCCGTAAAGGCTTTCTTTTATCTGGGGAAGGGAAAATATTTTGAAAAACTGTCCATACAATGAAAGTCAGTGAGCACCAGTGTTTTTTTGGACCCCATTGACTTTCACTGTGTAAGAAAAAAGGCCCCTAGTAAATTACCCCTTTAATTAGTTTTGAAGGTTTGTGGCTTTTATTTATGCTTCCAAAGAAAGCTATTCATGGTTAAAACTTGCTTTAGTAAATGGGAAATTTCTCTTTGGATTGTATTTATTTGCTTTGTGCATTTCCCATGCAGAGGTAAATGGGCCTCATCAATTTTATTAAAATGAATAAGCACTTTCTCACATCAGTTTAATGCAGGGCCGTAGCTTGACATCACAGTCCTCCAATACACTATAGGCGATGTAATGACACATTTAGTGGATTCTCCCTGGTCAGAGGGCCCAGGACAACATTTCCTGCTGTCTGACATTCATGAAGAGGGTCAAATTGTTAATCAATATTTTTACTTTTTACCATACCTTTGCATTGCTAAATGTTTGATCTATGTGTGTGAAGGAACTCTACTGACCATGCTCTCATCAGGCTGCGGAGTTCCCCATGTCTGGTTTAGGAGAATGCTAAAGCTCCTTTAGGCAACATTGGGATAAATAAAAAGGTCTTTGCTCTAAACTGCTAAAATGAGCGATTGGATTACAAATGCAGCAAGTATGTGCAAAGGATGAAGAACTAAAAAACAAACAAGAACAAGAAAAAACAGATCTACAGGCTGAAAGAGATTATTTGGTGTAAGATGAGCTATGAGGTTGTTCTCAGAGGACATAAAGAGCGGAAACACACCACTTCATATCCTTCCCGGAGAACGCTGTAATTACAGATGTTTAAAGTCCATTCAACAAGGGATGAGTTGTTACATGTCAAGACATAAAGTGACCTACTGAGAAGAAGGAATCTCTCTCTCTTTCTCTCAGGTTCTTTTTTTCCTCAGTATGTCCTCTGACCTTGACTTGCCTGTTTCCACCCCCAATGGGAAGCTGAGCAAAGGTCAACACACTTATGTGATAAATTAGCATCTTGACACTCCTTTAAAGCCAACCTGTTAGCGCTTTAGCATTTAGAGTCCCACATGGAATCCACGCCAGTCAAAAGAGCCATTGTTTGAGCTAGTTAGTGATGTGACATCCAATAGAACTTCATTATGGTACCCCAGGGAATCTTCTGGAGTAATATATGAGATTTGTGTGCAATGGACTAGAGATGAAGGAGACTGTGATTTATACTGGATCATATGGCTCTTCTCCTCTAAAAACAAATCTGGTTTTGGATCTGGTGGTTTGTACTTGGGATTAAAAATGGATATTAAAAGCTATTTATTATCATTGATCGAAGTATATGAATCGATGATGAACAATAGAGAATGTAATTTACTTTATTTATCCTATTGAGAGACTGTGTGAGGACTCTCCAATTCAAAATGGGCCATGATAATAGCCTACATTTTGTATATTATTGGGGCAATAAAGCAATAAGCAATGTCTGGGAGTTACATTACATACAAAATAGTCACATAAATAGCAAGTCATGTCTGATATAGTGTACATTTGGTCTGAAACTGTATCTTCAAAACCAAAAAATGTCATGGGAGTTTAGGACAGGATGTCCACCAGACGATGTGGTAACCTCTGTGGCTTTTTACATTTGGCAAAAACTTAGGCACTTGTGTGAGAGTTGGTGACCAACTAAAAAACAGATGAATCATATACAGTAAGAAGCCCACTCGAACATTTACTGGCCATTTACTCGACTGATTTGGGTAACATGAGCTGATGCTGATAGGGACTGCTTTCAGAGGTGGCAAGAGGGTAAGCTGCAGAGTGATAACAAGCTGTGCGTGACTCAGTCCATGGTGTGCAGACAGGATGCTAACAGTCCCTGATGTCCATCTTCAACACCCCCTCAGTCTCCATGCACATTTCCTTTGCTAAGAACCTACACCATGGAAAGCGCTGGCCTTTCAGGGAGCAGGTCATGGGTTTGTCCCTTCGGAACTGGTGATCTTCAACTTCATCAAAATAGCATTGATGGAAAGTACCTGCATTAATTGTTAATTTTAATGGGAAGTGAAAAAGTATTAGGGAAAAAGATATTTCTCTTTCTCTCATTTTTTTCTCTTTTTTAATTTTCCTCATGCTGAACACTTGTCTGAGATGTGTCTGATTTACTGGAATTTACTAGCTTAGAAATCTAGATGCACCCTAGCGGCAGCAAATCTAATCTGCTGCGAGTATCGTCTAGCAACTCTCAATACAGTTCTGAGCTGTAAAAAACAAAATCTTGTCGGGCCAATCACATCGTATATAGAGTCGGTGGGCGGGGCTTAACATAGTGATGACAGAGTTCCGCTTGCGTGCTACTATTAAACACAGAGGCTGTCGAACGGCGGAATGACTTGAATCTTCTGTGATGAAGATTTTTTTATTATTTCTTTATTGACTGACATATCATAATGAAGAAGAAATTTTCATTTGAAGAACAACAACAACAAAATCTACTGAAGGGACAGTCATCAATTACTCCCTCATGTTGTTCCAAACCCTTAAAAATGTTGTTTTTCTTCGGAATACAAATGAAAATATTTTTTATTTTGTATTATTTTTCACCCTCCATTGAAATATTCACCCAAAACTCTTACGGTTGAGCTTCCATTTACCAACAAATAAGATCATTTATCCCTTATAATTTGCCCTTTTTATGAAAAGGGTCATGCAAATTTCCAAATACTTGCATACCATTATGACCACTGACATCTCTTCATCACGGCACATGTTAGTGGGTGGGATACAGTGCATCCAGAAAGTATGCGTAGCACTTCACTTTGTGCACATTTTATGTTACAGCCTTTTTCCAAAATGGATTCAATTTATTATATGTTTCTTTAATTCTACAAACAATACCCCATAATGACAATGTAAAAGAAGTTTGTTTGAAATCTTTGCAAATTGATTAAAAATAAAAAAGTTTAAAACCACTTACATAAGAATTCACAGCCTTTGCCATGACACTCAAAATTGAGCTCAGGGCCCGTATTTATCAAACATCTTAGAATTACTCACAAGAACACTGCTAAGAATTGACTTAAGAGTAAAAAAATTCTTGGCTCAAAGCTGCGCTTAAAAGTTAGTTATTAAGCGTCCCAATCATACTTTAAGTAAAGTGTACGACTAAATCTTAAGTGCTAGTCTTAGAGTGGATTTGCGACACTTTGCTGTGCCACAAATAGAATTTTGGATGATGTCATAGGCATGAACCAATCACTGAATAGATGTCCTTATTTAAGAATATTCTCAGATAAATTCACATTGAATGGTGAAATTCCTAAGAGGAGTTTACATCCAATACACATTTGACAATAAAGAGTTTTCAAGAGAATACATTATAATATACACATTTTAAATGAAAGATAAACATGTTTTCATCCATTTAATTAATTTTTTTAAAATGGTGTGCTGTTAAATGATCTGCCTATATAGCCTAGATTTTTTATATAATCAACCACCATGGATTCCAAAAGAAAACCGACATGGCAGGAGGAAGAAGCGATAGCTACTGCTTGCTAAATAACTCAAACAGTGAGTAATTTAATTTTTTATACAACCCAACATTAACCAGCGCTAAAAAATATGATGTCTGCTATGTCCAAACGTTACTGTTTTATTAACTATTTGTCGTCAAATATTTCAAACACATTCTCCCTCTATTGAAAGATTTGCGCATGTCTCTGTCTCCTCAGCGCCATCTCAAGCCCCTACTGGCAACTCCTAACCACTTGAGAGACCTCTGGAGCTGTCTTAAATAACTGGGAGACAAAGAGTGATTCTTAGCTTTAAGAAATTTGATTACTTGCTTTTATACTTAAGTTTGAAAGTAGGAGTAAATTTCAAGAATCCTCAGCACTTAAGACTAAAATAGCACTTTGAGAAGCTTGATAAATACGGGCCCTGGTTCATCCTGCTTCCCTGATCATCCTTGAGATGTTTCTACAACTTGATTGGATTCCACCTGTGGTAAATTCAGTTGATTGGACATGATTTGGAAAGGCACACACATAAGGTCCCACAGTTAACAGTGCATGTCAGAGCACAAACCAAACCATGAAGTCCAAGGAATTGTCTGTAGACCTCTGAGACAGGACTGTATCAAGGCACAGATCTGGGGAAAGGTACAGAAACATTTCTGCAGATTTGAAGGTCTCAATGAGCACAGTGACCCCCATCATCTGTAAATGGAAGAAGTTTGAAACCACCAGGATTTTTCCAAGTGCTGGCTGCCCAGCATAACTGAGTGATCGGGGAAGAAGGGCCTTAGTCAGGGAGGTGACCAAGCCACTCTGTGGTCACTCTGACAGAGCTCCAGCGTTTCTCTGTGGAGAGAGGAGAAACTTACAGAAGAACAACCATCTCTGCAGCACTCCACCAATCAGGCCTGTATGGTAGAGTGGCCAGATGGAAGCCACTCCTCAGTAAAAGGCACATGACAGTCCGCCTGGAGTTTGCCAAAAGGCACCTGAAGGTCACAAGATCACAAGATCCTCTGGTCTGATGAAACAAAGATTGAACTCTTTGGCCTGAATGGCAAGTGTCCTGTCTGGAGGACACCAGGCACCGCTCATCACTGGGCCAATACCATCCCTACAGCGAAGCATGGTGGTGACAACATCATGTTGTGGGGATGTTTTTCAGCAGCAGGAACTGGAAGACTAGCCAGGATCAAGAGAGATGAATGCAGCAATGTACAGAGACATCCTTGATAAAAACCTGCTCCACAGTGCTCTGGACCTCAGACTGGGGCGAAGATTCATCGTCCAACAGGACAACGACCCTAAGCACACAGCCAAGATAACAAAGGAATGAATATCCTTGAGTGGCCCAGCCATAGTTCAGACTTGAACAAATTGAACATCTTTGGAGAGATCTGAAAATGGCTGTGAACTGACACTCCCCATCCTGTCCTGCAAAGAAGAATGGGAGAAACTGCCCAAAGTACTGAGCAAAGGCTGTGATTAGTACATGTTTTTTTTTATACATTTGCAAATATTCACACAAACTTCTTTCACATTATCATTGTGTGGTATTGTTTGTAGAATTGAGGGAAAAATATGATTTTATTCCATTTCAGAATAAGGCTGTAACATAAAATGTGGAAAAAGTGAAGCACTGTAAATACTTTCTGGATGCATTGTATATTAGGCAGTAAGTGAACAGTATGTCCTCAAAGCTGTGGTAGAAGCAGGAAAAATGCGCAAGTTTTACAAGGGACCCATTTGGTAACACTTTATTTTGATAGTCCACTTTAGACATTCTACTAACTATAAGTAACTTTGCAACTACATGTCAAATAACTCTCATTAGAGTATCAGTAGACTGTCTGATTAATATTTACTAAAACTTTATTTTGTTGGTCCCCAACAGACATTCTACTGACTCTAAGTACATTGGCAACTACAATTCTACTTATTCTACAAACCCGAACCCTAACACCTAACCGTAACCTACCAGTCTACTGACAGTCTACTAATACTCTAATGAGAGTTAGCTGACATGTAGTTGCAAAGTTACTTATAGTTAGTAGAATGTCTAAAGTGGACTATCAAAATAAAGTGTAACCAAACATTTTAATGGCTAGACGAGTGAGTCAGAGCATCTCCAAAAATGCAGCTCTTGTGGGGTGTTCCCGGTCTGCAGTGGTCAGTATCAAACGGTGACAGGGTCATGGGCGGCCATGGCTCATCGATGCATGTGGGGAGCGAAGGCTGGCCTGTGTGGTCCGATCAAACAGTTCAAATTGCTCAAGAAGCTAAATCTGGTTCTGATGGAATGGTGTTGGAATATTATTGACCCTCATACTGTAACCATTCTTATAGATCCCCAGCAAAGACCACCAGACAAGTCCTCTGCACAAACCTATGACCATCTTCGTCTCCATACTGGCATGATGAACCCGATCTTGCAGCAAAAGTAACTGGATTAAATATTTGTAAGCTAGAAATCTGCTTTCTGACCTGTGATGCAGAGGAGAACTGGCCCCTCAACTGAGCCTGGTTTCTCTTAAGGTTTTTTCCTCCTTTCTGTCACCTTTTGGAGTTTGTTTTCCTTGCCACTATCACCACACTGGGTTGCTTAGTTGGGGACACTTAATATTCAACAATTGTTTTGGCTACACTAACACTATTGAACTGAACTGAGTTGGACGATGACAGCGCTTGTTTTCTGCAGAAATGCTTTATAAATTAAATGAAATCATTTAATAATTGATGATCTTTAAATTGGAGATGAATCAATACTTAGCTGACTTTGGCTGAACATTGACAGTATTTATTTATTTATTTTCTGAGCAGCTGAATAGCTGTTTGCATCATTTAATAATATTTTCTTGTTATCACAGTTAAGCTGCTTTGAAACTATCTGTATTGTATAAAGTGCTATATAAATAAAGGTGACTTGACTTGACTTGACTCTGAACTTAACGAGTTATTTCTCCATAAAAGGGTTCCTCGTAGAACAAACCCTTTGTTTTACCCCTTCTCATTACAGAGAACCATGTCTTCAATTTGTTGCACATCACAACTGTTGACAGCAGTTACATTAAACTTATCATACCTCAGTGCTTTATGTTCCACTGCTGAATTCTGGAGCAGACCAAAGAGCCGTGGAGAGTCATCAAACAGGCCGAAAATGGCAGTTATTATCAGCACACATACATGGCGTGGAGATATTTGCGCTGGTGTGAAGTAAAACCATGCAGACCCCCTAATGAAATATACACTCACACAAAGCCATACTAAAAGACTTACACATGTACTCAGACACGGCTGTCACTGACTGCCGTTATTGTTTATGGAGATTCTATAATTTCCCACACCATAGCACAAGACACTCCTGCTATTCCTCTTATGAGGTTTGTGTGTCTATACACAGGACATTCCGTATTCTTCTCCACAGCGTCTCGCAGAATGTGGGCTGGAGAGTGAAAAGACGAGGCTGATGTCATGCACATAAATATTTTTAGAGTGCTTTTTAGGGTTTGCTTAAAAAATAATGAAATATAAAGCGTGAAGGCCTGATTGCTGGCACGGAGGAGGGTGACCCTGTCTCTTTAATCGATTACATACAGGCTGTGATGAATGAAATACAAGTAGAGGCCCTGCCTGCATGTGTACAGAGGGGGCGTGGGGGTGAGGTGAAGAAAAGAAAAACAGAAAGATAATCTAAGATGAAGGAGTGAGAGGGGCAAATGAAAAGAGACTAAAGGGAAAGTGAGAATTAAGAGTGGTGGATGAAGCAGCATAAATGGAGGACTAGGGTTTCAAGTTGAAGTCAACATTAGGAGTTTGGACAGTGGGAGAGAAAGATACAGCAAAGACAGAATCAGAGATAAAAGTGTGTGTGTGTGTGTGTGTGTGTGTGTGTGTGTGTGTGTGTGTGTGTGTGTGTGTGTGTGTGTGTGTGTGTGTGTGTGTGTGTGTGTGTGTGTGGGAAAAACCCTTAGTACAGGGATTACGGAGTTTAGTCATGGATATTCTGCAGACTTTGGGAAATTCTTTGCAGAATGTACCAAAAAAAAGTCAAAGACAGACGCTTGAGCCTGGGTAATACTTCCTGTATGAGTAAAGTTTTGGCCCAATGCCTATGAGTCAGATTTAGAATAAAACTAGCCAATTCATTTTCTCTGGCTTCACATTTTTCATTAATAGCCTATATTATTATTATTATTTATATGAGCTATTTATTAATACTTCACGTATGCCCATCCCAGAAACCTCATAAATCATGGGTCACGTATGCAATGTGAGAAATTAAAGAGTGTTGTAGCCAGTAGCAGCTCCCGACCTTAGGTAGGGCAGATTCTGGGTCTAGCGCTGGTTTATGATAAACATTTTGTAAGCTTTATATTGTATTCGCTGAACACGACACACGCATAGTATGCTATATTATAATTGCATCAGTATTGCCACTGAAAGTTGTTTTAAAATATTACCAGTTCCCTTTATCGAGGGAACTCGCACTGCGTCATCTTAGATGATACTTCGTGGAATGCCCTAGCATGACACTACTGAAGCTTGAATGAAAAAAGGCCAATCCTGATTGGTGTTGCGTCATGATGTAGTGAGTGACGGCATACCCGGAAGGTACAAAGGGACGCTGGCACAAGCAGAGTTAGCTTTCTGCTCTTCAGCGTTAGAGCTCTGTTTGTCATCTATTTGGTGTTTTTTTTTTCCCGTAGGGAACATTGTATTTAGAAAAATAGAATGGCGAGCGAGCAGTTCAGACGGTGTGTGCGTCCGCGTTTTATTTTGGGCACGGACACAAACCAGCAATGTGTGCAGTGCCTCGGTGTGCAGCACGCCCGGGCCGCTCTCGAGGAGGCGGCCTGCGGTGAATGTGATAAGCTGCCACTGAGAGTGCTGCACTCGCGGCTGGCCGTGTTCGATGAGGCCGGCCAGCCTCGCGGTTCTGGGCCCACGGTTGCTGAGGCAGCGTGGCGCCGCAGATCATGGGGCTCGCAGATGGATCTGTCAGCGGGACTAGGGACTGTTGAGGCATCTTCCTCGTCCTCATCTGACGATTAAGAGATTCTCCCACCACGTGCTTAGGCTGTCTGATTCCGAGGATCCCCACACACCTGCTATGGAGGAGCTAGTGGAGGTTTTGACTCACGCTGTGGCCAAGCTGAATTAGATTTCACAAGAAAAAGTGGACATCCAGCCACCAAATAAGCTGGATGAACACTTTTTCCTCGCCGGGGTCTTCCTTTTTTCCCTGATCTACACAATGAGTTGTGTAGATCGTGGGAAAAGCCCTTTTCAGCCCGCTTAACTACACCCCAGTGCTAGATTTTGTTAACGTGCTGGGAGCGGCTGAGAAGGGCTATGTAGCGTTGCCACGGGTTGATGAGGCGCTCGCGGCCACCTCTCACCGAGACCACTGCATCATTAAAGGCCCAGGCTTTGCCCTTGAAGCCATGCCGTGAAACATCGAGACTGGTGGGCAGGGCATATGGTGCGGCTGGTCGTGCTGGTGGGTGTCTGCACACTCTAGCAGTTCTGCAGGCCTACCAAGCAGACCTACTAAAGGAGCTCGGTGAAGGCGAGGGACCCTCTCCAGAGGATATCACTGAGCTTAGAAAGGCAACAGATTTGTCTCTCCGTATCACTAAAGAGACGGCTTGTGCTATCGGCCGCTCTATGGCTGGTGTGGTGTGTGCGGAGAGACATCTCTGGCTTAACCTGTCGGGGATCAGGGAGAGAGATAGACCCTTTCTCCTTGATTCCCCAGTTTCACATTCTGGCCTCTTCAGCGGCGCTGTGAGCACTGTTGTCAAGAGGTTTCAGGAGGTGAAGAAACAGGCGGCCGCCTTTAGTCAGTTCCTTCCTCGCCGCTGGGGCTCCTCTAGTAAGACTGCCTCGAGTGAACAGTCTTAGCCGACACCAAGCTCCTTGCACCGAGAGGTGCAAAAGCAGAGCGTTGCTTCTCGTGCCCCTCCTGAGGGAGCTTGGCAAAAGAAGCGATGTTCTTGTGGGAAGTCTTCAAAGCTGAAGGCCGACCTGAGGGAGGTCATTCAGGCTAAGAAGGCTTCCAAGCGGTCCTAGCTGCAGCTGGATCGCTGAGAGCTGTCCCCCACGGTGTGGAACAACGAGATCGTTTTCCTCCCGGAGCTCTCGGGGAATCGATGCTGTGCTCCTGCAGTCAAAAGTGCTCCGGGTCACATCGATATCCCGCGTTCGCACGTTACTCTAGCCGTCTCTAACAAGACCTGCGGCAGAGCCGCGACTGCGTTTGCACACCGAAAATCTTCCTCGACTATTCCCTGCCGGTCAGTCGCTTTAGGGGTCAGGGGGGAGGCGCGGATGATACCCGAGACCGGCCTCGAGAGGCTGGTTCCCTTAGCAGAATATCTCAGCGCCTGGTCATGCCTTCCGAATATTTCTGCGTGAGCCCTGTGCACTGTAGAACGGTGCTACAGACTACAGTTAAGTATCCCTCCCCTGAAGTTCAGAGGGGTGGTTTGGATGGTGGTCGGTCCCAAGCACGTGGGTGTAATGGGGCCGGAAGTACAGTCTCTGCTGGTAAGGGGCGATAGAACACATTCCCCCGCCAGACAGGGAGTTCAGGTTCTACAGCCGGTACTTCATAGTCCCCAAGAAGGATGGGGGGTTGCGTCCTATATTAGATCTCAGGCATCTGAACCGGTCTATGAGGAGATTAAGGTTCAAGATGCTCACTTTTCCAGCCATCGTGAGTCAGATCCAGTTCGAGGACTGGTTCGTCACGATAGATCTAAAGGACACATATTTCCATATCTCCATCCTTCCAAGTCACAGGAAGTTCCTGAGGTTCTCTTTCAGGAGTGAAGCGTACCAATATCGGGTTCTTCCCTTTGGCCTAGCTCTTTCACCTCGCACCTTCACGAAGTGCATGGATGCAGCCCTGGCTCCGCTAAGACTCCAGGGCATCCGTGTACTCAATTGCATTGACGACTGGCTCATTCTGGCCAGGTCGTACGATATGGCGGTTCGGCATTGAGATGCCGTTCTGGCCCATATGAGGTGCTTGGGGCTGAGACTCAACACAAAGAAAAGTGTGTTGATGCCCTCCCAGAGGACTATGTTCCTGGGAGTCGTATGGGACTCGGTAACGATGCGTGCACAACTGTCTCCCGCACGTATCAAGACTTTACTAGCGGAAGTCTCCAGAGAGAAGCTAGGCCACAGCCTCACTGTCAAGCAGTTCCAGAGACTGCTGGGTCTCATGGCAGAGGCGTCCAGCATGATTCAGTTTGGCCTGCTCCACATGAGACCCCTACAGTGGTGGATGAAGACCAAGGGGTTTTCACCGAAGGGGTATCCCTTCCATATGATCAGGGTAACGCGAATATGCCTTAGTTCCCTCATCATATGGAAGAAACCTTGGTTTCTGTCCCTAGGGCCAGTATTGGGAGCATCCTTTTGCTGAAAAACCATTTCAACAGATGCATCCCTTACTGGCTGGGGCGCGGTCATGGAAGGCCGCTTTGTAAGAGGTCCGTGGGGGACCCAGCATTTATCCTGGCACCTCAATTGCTTGGAAATGCGGTATCGTATCTAAATCATCAGGGGGGTCCGAGGTCGCGCCCTCTGTACAGACTGGCGCATCAGGTCCTCCTGTGGTCCCAGGGGAAACTGTCATCCTTCAAGGCGATGTACATCCCTGGGGACCAAAATCAGGGAGCAGACATCCTGTCGAGGCAGGGGCTGAGGTCCGGGGAGTGGCGTCTCCATCCCGAGGTGGTGGAGGCCATATGCAAGAGGTTCGGCCCAGTGGAAGTTTGCGTCTCGAGAGAAGTCTCACTGTCCACTGTGGTTCTCCCTCAGGCATCCAGCTCCGTTGGGCCTGGATGCCATGACACAGATGTGGCCGAGGCTGCGTCTGTATACATTTCCCCCGATTGCTCTGGTCCCAGGAGTTCTGGAGTGAGTCCACCGGGAGGGCGTCAGCCTGCTTTTAGTAGCTCCCCGGTGGCCGTCCAGAGTATGGTTCTCTGACATCATAGACCTGCTAGACGGCCTTACATGGCAGATCCCTCTGAGGAGGTATCTGCTGACTCAGGCAGGGGGCATGATATTCCACCCCCAGCCAGAATTATGGAACCTATGAGTCTGAGGGGGCACAGCTCATAGAGGTGGGTCTGTCAGCAGGTGTTGTCGGGCCCTGCTCCGCTCCAAAGATCTATCCACCAGGATGTGTTTTCCACTTGGTGTAGAAAACATGAGGTGAACCCAGTTAACTGCGCAGTGGCTTCAGTGCTGGAGTTTCTCCAAGATCGTTTCTCCGCCGGGCTTACCCCATCCACACTTAAGGTGTACGTGGCAGCCATTGGGGCTTTCCACACACCGATAGGTGAGGGACCACTGGGAAGGAACCATTTGGTTGTACGGTTCCTACGAGGGGTGCAGAGGATGAGGCCTGTGGCTCATTCCAGGGTTCCAACCTGGGACCTGGCAGTAGTGCTCGAGGGGTTGGCTGTGACCCCCTTCAAGCCACTGGAGCTGGCTGAGGCCAAGAACCTCACACTCAAGGTGGCCTTTCTCCTTGCCATCACTTCTCTGAGGAGAGTGGGGGACCTCCAAGCGTTGGCAATCACGCCAAATTGCTTGGAGTTTGCCCAAGGCGGAGTTAAGGCCATCTTGCGTCCGACCCCGGGCTATGTACCCAAGGTACCATCAAACACGGTACGGTCGGTGGTTCTCCATGCATTCCATCCCCCACCTCATGTGACGGGGAAGAGAGCAGACTTCACCTCTGCCCTGTGTGGGCATTGAGGATTTACTTGGAGAAGTCTGCCCAGTGAAGGAAGTCAGACCATCTGTTGGTGTGTTTTGGTCCACCCAAGAAAGGGCTGCCTGCGGCAAAACAGACAATCTGTAACTGGATTGTCCAGGCAATAGCCACGGCCTATCAGGTGCGCAATATGAATTCACCCATAGCCGTGAGGGCTCATTCTACCAGGGGCATGGCCTCCTCAGTAGCCCACCTTTCGGGAGCTTCTTTGCAGGAAGTCTGCGAAGCAGCCGGGTGGGCCACTCCTCACTCCTTCATTAGGCAATATAGGGTGCTTTCACACCTGCCTCATTTAGTTCGGTTGAATCGTACTAGAGTTCGTTTCCCTCTTTGGTGCGGTTCGTTTGGTCAGGTCTGAAAGCAGCAATCGCACTCGGGTGCGCACCAAAAGCGCACCAAACAACCGTACCGAGACCTCCTTGAAGAGGTGGTCTCGGTACGATTTCAAACGAACTCTGGAGCGGTTCGTTTGTGGTGAGAACGTGATCCGACCTCGAACAGAACCAACTGCAAAAGTACGGATCCTTTTTGGACTGAACCAGCTGCCGTAGTTAGCTGTGCTGACATTGTGTGCATGATATTATTACCTGATAGATCGTTAGCAATATTTTCGGAAGATGAGCATGTCAAGAGTTAATAATTAATGCGCGCCTCCGCTTGAAGTGACGAGCGATGCGCGGTCGCCGTCTGCAGTGCATTAGAACGTTGTTTTCACGTCGCATCCGCGCGTCATTATAGAAAGGTATTTGCATACTGTGGTAAATACACACAGTGTAGTAGATTATGGCCAGGAAAAAAAACAGCCCGTGCAGTCGTCTCTTCATAGCGTTATAGTTTGCTGGCTTTGCCTCTTCTGTTGGAATTTTCCCACACCAAAAATTCTGACCAATCGAAAAGCAGTTTAGGAAATACACCATGGCCAATGAGTGATGTGGATGTTGTCACGTGCTTGCGTTTTAGTTCGTTTCAACTGGTTCGGACCAAAGCAATCAGTGTGGTGTGAAAAGGAATCAAAAAAGCTGAAAAATCCAACAATGTATAATTGTTTGCCCTTGGTTCGGACCAAATGAACCGAACTAGAGATGTGAAAGCACCCATAGTCTGCACCTCCCAGCGACACCTCCTGAGTGTGCCCAAAATTGGCTTCACACCAGGGGGTTACAATGGGTGTGGCATAGTGGGTACTCCTTCCCCGAAGTGTCATCTACGATGACGCAGTGCGAGTTCCCTAGATAAAGGGAACGTCTCAGGTTATGAATATAATCCATGTTCCCTGAGAGGGAACGAGACACTGCGTCTCGTAGCCACACCTATCGCCAGAGTGCTCGCTTCATTGCAGTAAGCTAACTCTGCTTGTGCCGGCATCCCTTTGTACCTTCCGGGTATGCCGTCACTCACTACGTCATGACGCAACACCAATCAGGATTGGCCTTTTTACATTCAAGCTTCAGTGCGTCATGCTAGGGCGTTCCCCGAAGTGTCATCTACGATGACGCAGTGTCTCGTTCCCTCTCATGGAACATGGGTTATATTCATAACCCGAGACGAATTAGAGGAATTCCAGTGAAGGAGAAAAAATTTCTATTTCCATGTCTATTCTCAAACATTAAAAAAACACAACAGAACTATATAAAGGCTATTGACATGAGCACGTTTAAGCTAAAGGATTTATACTTTTATTATTTTAATACGCTACCCCACAGAAAGAACAGACATGCCAACTAATAACTGACCTGATGCAGACTAACATACACATAGATGAAGCCGACTGATGTCATCTTGATCTAGAGCGAGGTTCACGTAAGGCAGCGTGAAAATAAACAGGTCAGCCTGAAATCTGCCTCAATGGCTCTGAATTAGAGCATGCTGCAGTTCCATTTTTACCACAGATATACATTGGAATATTGTGGGGTGCTGTAGAGCTGGGGAGGGCTCGGGGACTCTGCCCCTGGCTCGCTGCCCATGCCGAAGCCGTTTGTTAAATTTTAATATACCCGCTCACTTTCCAAGTTTAAATCTGAAAAATATTTGTTGCAGAATGCTGAAAATGTATTATTCAGTTTATAGACGTGAGTCTATGTCTTGGATGAATATTTTAATGGGCCTCTGTTCCCTCGCCCTTACAGACAAGCCATGGCTGGTTGTAACAATAAACAATTAAAGGAAATGTTCACCCTAAAATTACTCATTCTAATAAATCATTCTTTTATGGAACACATAAAATACTGAAGATTGTGCTGCATGGTCAGCGATTTCTGGGTTACTTTTTTCCTGAAATGCTTCAAAAATAAATGTAAAGCAGCATGAGGCCCCGATCACACAGAACGCATTTTTGCAGCGAGAGGCGCCTTTTTTGAATGGATTTCGGTTGGCAGAGAGCGTTATGCACGCTGCTTATGCGCCCTGGGCGCCTCGCGTTTAAACCGATTGCTGCGCCTCGCATTTTTGAAGGAGCGCTCCGAGTGCATGAAGTTGAAAAAAAGTCAACTCTGAGCGCAAAAGCGTGCAACGTCATCGCGCTTATTTTCTGTTGTCCAATCAAATGAATGAAGTGGCGGGCCTTCCGTTGTGTTGACCGTTACATTGATTTGACTGACAGTACAGGTGTTTACTTGGTTGCCTAGAAACATTAAAGCGCACTGCTCTTTTTTGAATGAAAAAACGCCGACCAAAAAAGGGAGTGCAGTGCGCCTCACGTTTTCAAACCTGAAAAACGCGTTCTGTGTGATCGGGGCCTGAAAGTACCATTAAAAAATGTCTAAAGTCCCGCAATAGCTTTGCTTGGAGAACAGGCAAGATTTATGTTGTTGTTCATTGATAATCTTCTGTTAACCTCTGGGAATTTCAAAAAGTCTGTTTCTGAAATCATTAAGATCATTAAGTTTTGAGAACAGTATTGAACTTACTTAAAAGACTAAAGAATCTTAATATAATTACTTTTCTTATATACATTCATAAATGTTTTAAGAAGAGCATGGGGGGATGTCAAGGTTTTCAGAGAAAAATAAAGGGGCTTTCACTCTGGAGGAACCTTTTCATAGTTCCTAGAACTATTAGCAGAATTACTCGGATTTTGCCGTTTTACACCGCAGGCACTTTAGGAACGATTTGACTTCTAGGAACTCCTTTTGGGGGAATTTAGCTCCTACATCAGTTACATAAGTGCATGCTGATTGGTCGAACATTTGCAAAACACCAACACTCGCCATTTTTTAGCAGTCATTATGGCCTATATGTTTACTCCAGAAACGAACTCAACGAACACTGATAAATGGAACTCTCAACCTTTACCTTAATAAGAAAATCCAACGCAATTTCAAGGGGACCAAGCGAAACATGCTTATTAAGGCCTATTACTGCTCAGCTAGCAACATTGGATTTAACATACGTATGCATAATATATGATAATAGCAATGAGAAACAAACAAGACTAGGAGATGCCAGTTCTCATGTGAGATTTAGATGATCCTCTTAAGATCCATCAGTAGAAATGACAAAAGAAGAAGTGCACAAAAGCAGGAGAAGCCAAGCAAGAGAAACAAAAAAGGGACAAAATGTGCCTCTTTCTGTCAGGACGTTATTATTTGAAATGAAAAGTTTATTTTTAAAAATGAATAAGAAGTGTCGTAAGTCTGTTTTGAATTAAGTTGTTTTTCAAATAAATGTTTTCGAGTGATATCAGATTTTGTACATGTTTTATTGCACTTACCCTTTAACTACATGAAACAAGAGGGGAACAAACACCACTTTAATTTACAGCCCGTAGATTCATACTTAACCTGTAACTACATGGAATAACAATCACAACTTACCTTGTATCTACATAGATAATTACCCCTTATTTAAAAAATACTTATAGTATAAATAATTTATTAATTTTCCTGATAATTGCCCATTTAGTCAAGCGTAGCTTACGTCACTTCAGAGTTCCTACTGACGGTGTGAATGCAACCAGGAAAATGGCCCTAAGGGAACTTTAAGTTCTCGGGGAACCACCCTGATGGTTAGTTCTTAAAACTTAATTCTTAGAACTACAGTGCAAAAGTTATATTTTGTACATTTTGGTTATTTTTGAAGTTTGAAAGCTCCAATCTTCATTTATTATAATTGCATGGAAAAGAGTGACCATGAAAGAGTGGTCTTTTGTTTTCTGCAGAAGAAAGAAAGTCAATATGGAATGTTATGAGGGTGAGTAAATGATGAAAAAGCTGTTTTTGGGTGAAGGAAAATTCAGACCTTGTAGACTAACTTCTGACTCATTCTGAGTAGTCATTCCCTGAAATAAAACTGCATCATCATATTTTGAATGTTAGAAATCTACTTTTTACAATTTTTTTCACATCCCTTTTTGACTACACACTACCCTTTTATCAACTACTGAAGCCTTAGCAACATGGGTGTGTCTTACAACATACATTGACAACACACTCAATGCTGCCTGATGGGAAATCTTGGCCCTACATGTTTGTCTCACTTCCATTGGTATTTATAGATCAAACTTAACTTAGCTGTGGGTTCATTGCCTGGCTAAAGTCTGAGAAAACTCCTCAAATGTGGTTGAGCTACAATCATAGAGCTCTGCAGGCTCCCTAAGCATCTCACCGGTCCCATTAGACCAGCATGTCTCTCATAGGACCAAGGTCTGTCAGTGAAGGGTCTGGCTGTAGCCATGGTTACAAGGTTGATCATAGTTTTGTGTTTTCCCCCTGATGTCATTGTGACCTGAGTCAAAGACTATTTCAGCAAGCCAGTGGTCAGAATTTATATGGTAATGTGTGTAGCGGGCATTTTAAGTAATGGATAAAGTGAGAGTTAAGATGGATACAACAGTTTGGAGAGAATCAATGGTGTATGAAAGTCTGGACAGTGTGGGTTATGATTGTGGAATGCAAACATGTGGAGGGGAAGTAAAATCCCAAATAAGATCTATTTTAAATCGTAATTTTTTTCTCCAAAACAAGCAATGAGATTAAATGGAGTGTACAAGTAGACTTTCTCAGAAAAAGACTGTAGTAACAGTGACAAGGCCAAACAAAGTGAGTGTATCTTTGTGAAACAGGATGGACATGTATTCTTTGCCATTATAAGCCCAAAATGTGAACATTTTTATGTGTACATAAAAAGCCTTTTTTTAGCCTTTTTGAGACAATATTTACCATAGTATACTGGATAGTGATGTCTGCAATGCCAGAGGCAAGACTATAGTTCCCAGCATGATTGTAAAGTTGCTTGTCAAGCTACAAGCTAATCATAATTTGAGGTACAATTAAGCTATTCTTTTGAAACAGGATTTGCTTTAAATCTTACTATATGGCAGCAGGCCTTGAAGAATCAATCTACTGCTACAAGAACACGTGTTGAGGTCCAATGATGGGAGATCAGTTATGAATCCCATTCCAATGCTGGACCCAGGCCATTTAGGAACAGAAAATGGATGAAGCTTGAACAGAAGGGAAAGAACTTGGATCTTTGAAGGTTGTATACTCAGTGCAAGACTGCAAATATTGGGCTACCTCTGTCTGCAGTAATGTTAGGCCACCAATATTTCTGCCAAGCCAGCTTAAGAGTATAATGGAGGAATACATCAGGGAGGCTTTTCGCCAGGACCAAATGCATCCTTCTACCTCTCCGGCAGCTTCATGCTTTCTCTTTGTGCCCAAAAAGGAGGGTGGTCTCTGCCCCTGTAAACATTACAGAGTACTCGGTGACAGCACCATCGAGTTCAAGTACCCACTGCCTCTGTTACCTGCCGCCTTGGAACTTCATGGCCAATTTTTACAGGGGCAGAGACCACCCTCCTTTTTGGGCACATAGAGAAAGCTTGAAGCCACCGGAGAGATAGAAGGATGCATGTGGCCCTTGGGAAGAGCCTCCTCTAAGTATTCCTTCATTACCTTCTGTTCAGGGAGAGAGAGAGGATAGATTAGTCCTTAGGGGAGGAGAATTCCTGGGAGAAGAACAATGGCACAATCCCAGGGCGATGAGGGAGCAACTGGAAAGTTTGGGGGAATGTTGATATCCATGTCCCTGGAGGGACTCTAAGTGGTGGTAGCTCCAAAAAGACATGAAATTGTATAATGAGTAATGAGTAAGGTTAGGGTGTTTCAGCCATTGCAGCACCAGTATGCCATTGGCAGTGGAGGATTCTAGGATGAGGAAAGGGATGGTTTCTCTTTGATGGGCTCCAACGTGCAGGATGAGCAGGTCAGTCTGATAGGTGATGGTTCCCCCACGCAGAGGCTTGATATCCAATGAGTGAATGGGCAGGGGCACCAGACAGGGACTCACAGGGATCTTAAAAGAGTGGCGCAGAAGGCATGGGAGATAAAAATTTCTGCAGAACCAGAATCAATTAAAGAGGAAGTATTAATAGTTGTATCAGGACTGGTCAGGGACCCTGAATATGTAAGGGGATTTTTAAGGATTCTGGGACACTGAACATTTGGCTATTCTGCCATTTTGTGAATGGTAGATGAGAGAAACTGAGCTGCAGGAGCTCTTCCAGGGACTAAGAATGGGTGGATTTCTCCCCAAGGGAGGTTGTGGTGCCTGATGTCCAATCTGACAAAAAAAAAAAGATATTCATCCACCTGGATGTTTATACAAATATCCTCCTCCAAGTCCATATTTTTATTCCTCCCAACCAGTTAAATCTGGATCTCAGTCCGAAGTCCCAGACGGAATATGGTAAGAAGAGCAGGCTCGTCCCATTCGCTTGAGGCGGCTAGGATCCTAAATAGCAGGAAGTACTCTACCACGGAATGGTCACCCTGTGCTCGATCTCTCTACGGGGGTTTTGGATACCTCCTGGAAGTTACTCATAAAGGCTCCAGATGAGTTAAAGACCAGCCTGTCCTTGTCACACAGAGTCGATGCCCACTGGGGCGCCCTGCCGGTAAGATGAGAAGTATTAAAGGCCACTTTTGCCTGCTCAGTGGGGAACAGGGAGGGTTGCATTTCAAATACAAGCTTACACTGTAGCAAAATTTGCATCCATCAGGTGACCCGGAGTAGGAAGTTTGGAGTCGCGACCACTTGCTGGAGGGTCTCCCCCTGCAGTTTGACTGCAAGGGCAAGGGTATATAAGATTCTGCACCTTAGGAAAGCTGCTGGGTTCATGATCTGGCTTAACTGTGAAGTAGATTGTGCAATATAAACGTGACAAATAATTGTTTGGTTGTGCTACATCTCTAATCATTGGAAAAAATTATTTTTCCTGAAAAATCTGAAAGCAGAAACTAGGTAATTTCATTTCTGTCTCCAAAAAATGGACTGCACAAAGATGAGATTTACCAATTTTAGTTACAACAGTCTGAGCTACAATTTTGAATCAGTCTGACAAATCATTCACTGAATTCAGCAGTGAAAGCCTCATCAGTGCAACATTACTTCAGTGTAGATTAGGTTGCACTAACTTGTTGTAAGAAAAAATTCAAATCTTTTCTTTTCTAAATTAACTTTTTTCTTTAAAATTATAGCGGAACACAGAGTGACTTGTGAGAGAGTTTACTTAATAAAAATGGGGGATGTTTCTGTAGGGTCAACAGAGTTTTTTTTTATCCTCAGGCTGATGATGTCAGTATATGAGTCACTGTCTGACAGCTCAAGGTAATATAGAGCTGTCTATAAGATAAAAGTCAACAGGTAACAGTCATGTAACAACTTAATTAGTCAATATGGGCTTCTGTCTGTCCCAAACACATGCCTCCAGGCAAAAGGTCACAGCAGAAAGATTAGATCTTGCTGAAAGATGTCATGCCTTGAAATATAACCTAACCTGTCTATGCAATCATCATCATTTCCAGTAAAATACAGAAGCCTCAATGTCTCTAATAAGCTTAAAACAAAGTACCGGTGCTTGCTTTTATAATTTATCAAAATAAACACTGGAAATAACTCAATCAATTAGACCAAATCATTTAATATTCAGTTTTAATAAATCAGAAGCACATGATTATTTTTAGCTTGAAATGTTATGAACAGCATTTAACGCTAAATATTTTTTGACATTACTTTGACACAGTCTTCTCTGATAACAGATTACACTAAATTGTAAATCTGCTTTGAAACTATGTATTGTAGAGCTATACAAATACATTTAAATTGATTTGAACTTCATAATAAAACACACATTTGTTTTTCTTTGATAGCAGAAGTAATGTGTGGGGCGTTCCTGTAATGGATGCACTAAAGTATCTTGCTGAGTTCACTAATTATCTGACTGTACTGTGCCAATGCTTTAATGTGCTCGAATAAATCATACCATAAAAGGAAGATTCCTGTTCAATTATAGCCTTATATCCACCACACTGAGCTCCTCTACAGTCTTCCTCTACCAGCCTGCCAGGCCTGGGCGTTCACTCATAAGTGAAATCAGCTGTGTATATGTCTGTGATATCTTGGCGTTTTTTTCAAATTGGGGCACTTTTATGTTTCCCAGAGTTAGATTTTTATTGAAAAAGTTCAATTTAAAACTTTAGTTTCATTGTTATAGGAAGATGTCATTTAAACTATATTGATTTTTTTCTTCTATGACATTTAATTTAGTCCGTTTTATAATACCTTTATAGTTTTTGTTGTTGTTTTGGTTTTTTACAGAATTGTCAAATAATTTCTGCCACAACCAACAATTTTTGTCCCCATTAATGTGAAAATAAAATTTGTGCATTTAGGAAATTATATCCAATGAAAAATGCTATGAAGTTCATTTCACACAAATGTCCAAAATGTCATTCATTAATTTTTATGGAAATGATGGTAATTTTAATAAGATTTTTTAGATTTTGAAGTTTTTTAGCTTTTAATATGACTGTGTTAGCCTTAAAGTTATGAATAAGCTGGCATGGTCCAAAGCAATGACAACATTTGCATTTAGGAGCATTTAAAATTTACAGTCTCTCACTTCTGTTAAAACAAATTACAGATTTTGATGACATCATCGCAGACATCCAATCTTCTGTCCAATCAAAATGCTCTCTAGAATATAAAGCCTACGCTGCTGAAGTTGCGGCTGAAATCAGTCAGTTGTTAACACACATTTACTAATTTCTATATGGTGAAAGGCACATAGCACACTTTATATGCGATAGGAAACAATTCAGTGGAAATATATGTAGCCTGACGGGGTCATACTCAATTCTATTCAGAATATGAGTCTGAAACTGCTCCATTGGGCTGTGATTATGGGGCGTGTTTTAACCGAACCAGGAAAGACCTCAATTGGATAGAGCCACAACCAATCAGAGCAACGGAGCGACGTCAACAGAGCTCAACTGCACTGTGTTGCCAAGTCCGCGGTTTTTTTCCCACAGGTTGTTTTCCATGTCCGCGGGTTGAAGCGACTATTATGTGATATATAGACCCATGAGTGCGAATTTTAACAGCAACCTTGCCAAAATAACACACATTTTACCCCCCAAACAACATTTTTTGCCAGAGAACCCCCTGAAAAGCTATTGTTTAAGGCTAGTAGTTGGCAGGTTTTGTTGTAAAAACTTGGCAACCCTGTCTGCACGCATACTGAAATAAACAGTCTTTGCCGGTGTTGTAAAAAAAATGAAGAATTTAAGGATACACAGAGTACTTACCCAATATGATCATCATTTCTGAGAGAAATTGTGAAGGTGAATGCATATACAAACAAGCTCTCCGTTTAGGATTTGAACAAATATAATCCAAGCCCCTTTGATGACGTGCATGATTACGTTACTGTTGATCATCTGTCCGTCTTTGTCTAAAGCCGGCCCTGATGATTTCATTGGTCCGAACTGTTTCTGTTTGGGGATAATTACTCCTCTATGGAGCGAGGCCAGACCGAACTGCCCGACCTAAAAAAAATTGTGGGGCGGGGCTACGTTCGGCTGGCATCCAGGCTAGTAAATATGCTTTCATTTGAGGTGAATGCAGCAGCAAACACACAAACGGCTCTGGTCTAAAGTTAGACTGCAGACACGAGAGCGCAGCACAGATCATATGCACGAGTCGGCGCAGACAACAAAACATATCGGAACCATTTGAATTCTGCACAGAGTTCTGCATTTAAAAGCGATATGGAGGAGATTATGATGGTAAACGGTTAGAGGAAACTGGTTTTACCAAACAGAAAGGCTCTAGTCAAACTGTATATTAATGAAACGCTATTGGCTGTTAAAAAAAAAGCCTATTTTTTTTGAGCGGCCGCGAAGTAATTACTTATTAAAAATAAGCATCTACTCAAGAGAGTATGTGATTTCGGATGCAGCCAAAGAAGGAAACCAGGAAAAAAAAAAACTTCTAACTAAGAGTCTTTAACACAAAGAACCAAAACTGTCACCATCATTTCCATAAATAAATAAATAAAATATAATCATAGCAAATGGATATTCGTTGTTAAAAAATTAAAAAAAAAAATTAAATAACTAAATATGGGAAGTCAAAAAATATATATACATATAATAATAATACATATTTTTATTTAAATTTAGTTTATTTTGTTTGTTTCATGTGTGCCTTCATGGGTAATTAGATGTTTTTGAAAGTGCTATTCTTTTTATCCTATTATGAGGCAGTCTGAATTTCTCCCTTTCTTTCCGAGCGTTTTTTTCTTCTTGCTGTCAGCACGATGTTATTGTTATACACGATGGTTTGGTATTTCAAGGTCACAGAGTCAGTTTTGGTGAGATCCAGTTTTCCATGGTAACATACACACAATCAATTGAGCATTAGTTTTGCAGGCGAACTGACACAGTCAGATTAACATTGCATAGATGGGGAACTAGATCAGGATTTAACAAACTTCTTTTTACCAAAGACTCCTTTCATAACTCTAAACTGTTTATGCATACCCTGATCTTAATAAAGAATAATGAATTACATAACATAGTGTCTACAGTATCCATCTTTGCAAAGTATTGTTGTATATTGAATATTTTGGAATAAACCTCTAACATGTCATATTCTAGAATTATAATAGTGTATTACCCTTTTATATTGTATATTACCCTTTACAAAGGTTCAAGACTTAACATAAACTTTTTTAAATGAATGAGGAAAAATGCACTATTGTTCCTTAAAAAAGAAAACGGGTACACTTCCTCCCTGGTTGGTGACATCACTAACCCTGAAATTTACATAAACCCTGCCCTGGGAACATGCAACAAAGGGGGTGAGAATGCGATTATCAGCACGGAATATACTAATAATCAATGACGTAAAGAGAGTTAACTCCACATCAGCAACATAAATTCATCAACTAACCATTCAGAAACGTCCTGTTGCATTCTTTTTGGGTAAAATGTCCACCGGAGGCGCTAAGTGGTAATATTTTTTTCTCCATTCCAGATGCACAACATGACACCATGACTGATCTCACAGAATGAATATTTATAGCATAATTTTATATTTTGGAGTAACTAACTCCACTCCTACCCTAAACCTACCAACTCTCAACAACAATATAAAACACATAACAGTAACAGAGAAATAAATGTACAGTCACATGTATTTATTGCAAAAACTGACCAAAAAACAGTATAAAAGTATTAACTCATGTTGCATTACAAGTCTTCTGAAGTCAGACGATATCTTCATGTGAAGAACAGAGATGATCTTAATGTTTTAGTCGTTAAAATGATGATCGCGCTCCTTTGCGAACAGAACACACACGCACTCGTCTTGTTCATTCATATTTCTGATTCAAATGATACACAACAAGTTGAATGACGCGATCGTTTACGAGACACAATAGGCTTGTTCGACTTTACCTAGCGATGCGCAGACCGATCGGCGGCTGACTTGAAGCAGTGCATGCCGGTTAGAAATTTTGTCCGACTTGAGACAGCGCCGACGGCACGTGACTGTGATGTATGTCAACAAAGTACCGCGAGAGCGATTCGAGAGCAGCCGGCTGATGCAGCCTCTGCAGATTCTCAAGGGGGACTGCAGGAGGCTGCTCGAGCTCTGATGACGACACAGCTGATCCACGATTGGCCGATTCACCGCATGACAGCGACCACGTGTGTTTCATGTTTTTTCTAAAACCTTATGTTACACTAATGCTCACAAATCATTTATTTATAACAGTAAAACCTCTTTTCATGTAGTCGCGATGTTATATTGTAATGTTTATCAAACTAAAACTGATAAAAACCGTTGACACCACTTCATTGATAGTGTGGTTTATATGTTGAACTTTAATCTTGTCCAAATAGACGCTTTATTAAACAGTACATAAAGTATTGGATGAAAATATCATTTGAAACATCTGTGTATTTGAGAAATATTGCATTTATTTAACTTCAGCTGTGATAAAGTTTGCAAACACAGCTCAAGCGTCACCACGGGAAGCAGAAAGTGTCCGACTTCACGTCTCCGTTTGCAGCTCCTCCCCGCCTACACTCGGCTACTCTCGCCGATCGCATCCATCCAGCCGCAGCCGATGTCGAACACACCTAATGGCATTTTACAATCGAAGCTGACGTAATGACGCAATTGGTCACAAGACACACGACAGCCAATGCTGTCAAAGCTGATGTGACGTTTCTTCCGGCGGCAATATTTGAAATGTATTATTAATCTTTGGCGGATGGATTCGACGTTACTGATCGCTTTTCGGGATTTTCTTCACACAAATCAATCGTTTGGCCTCGGAACACTTGGAATATTTGTACTTTCTGAATAAATTATGTATGCAGTCGTATCTGCCTGTTATATCCTGTTTTTTATAATACACATGGGTAGGTTTAGGGAAGGGTTTGAGCTACGCGTTCAAAATGTGTCTGAATATGTGTGTGTGTCCACAAGGTAAATGGATTTAGAAACATACTAAATTATGTTTTTTTTGAAAATGTAAAAATGCAGAATGTTTCTTGTGATGGGTAGGTTTAGGGGCTGTGTGTGTGTGTGCGTGCGTGTGTGTGTTGGGTAGGTTTAGGATTAGGGGCAGTGTAGGGGGATAGAATGAAACGGCGTTGATAAACACGCTAAAAAGCGATTATGCGTCTTGATAGCACGCCAAAATGGCATACGAATTGGCGTGTCATATATATGCCATTTTATGAGATCAGTCAGGGAATGGAGAAAAAATATTACCACTTAGCGCCTCCGGTGGACGCTTGACCCAAAAAGTGCATAATTAGGGTGTTGCAAAAATGTAGGCAGAGTAACGTATTTCCAATGAGCCTGGGTTGTGCATTCTACATGTTGTCATGGAGTCTTTCCATCATTGTCCGACTCTGGTTTGAACATAAAAGGCTGAACAGTTTCATTGACTGTCTGCCTGAGGTAATCAGAGCTGTTAACTGGAGCTCTTGAAGCTCCGCCCCATGAGCAGCAGCTCATTTGCATTTAAAGAGACACAAAACGGCACGTTTTTACTCACCCTCAAAAAGTGACAATTTTAACATGCTATAAAACATGTTCTGTGGAGTATTTTGAGCTAAAACATCACATACACACTCTGGGGACATCATTATTTTATATCCCCTTTAAAGCCGCACTTGGCTACTTTTGCTCTCGGGGTCCCCCTACAGTCTGGAAAAAATAATGTCCTCAACTACTGTGGTATGACAACTACATGACAACCCTGATAGCCCTGAACTAGTGATGCGTGGGTCGTCTCATAACCCGCGGACCCCGTATGTCTATTTAATGGTCGCGGGTGCGCGGCGGGTTGTAAAAATATATACAGTGGTGCGGTGCGGTGCGGTGCGGGCCAAATAACTTCATAAAAGTGGCGCCGCGGGTCGGTGCAGCTCTAACAGTTCCCCTGAAAACTGCAAGAGGAGTTCAGAGTTCTTCTGGCGTCGCGTGTGAAATGTCTTCATCCCAGGTAACATTACAGTCAGTGGCATATGCTTCAGCATGTCATATGAATATAATTTCATGGGTTTTATTTTTTTCAAACGCCAAATAATCACGATGCTCACGTTTACAAGCCAGCGTCATTATATTAGTCTATTGGTTACCGTTTTACAGAATCTATATGAATCTATATACGAGCAAACGCTGGTCACATGTTGATCCCCGTCCTGCCTTTAATCCCATCACTTTTTCGTTTCCTCTTATTGCTTTCCTCCAACAAAACCTTTTCTTTCTAATTTTTCTCTGCTGCTTCGGACATGACTATATTATCCGACGAACAAAGTTGGGCTCGCACGTCCGAATTTAAGGAAGTGTGGGGGTGGAAGTGACGTATATGCCGTAAAGCAGTCGAATTTTGTAGTTCTTTTTGTTCTCGGGTTACTACCCGAAACCCGAAGTTTAAAAGTACGATTAAAAACGATACAGACCCCATCAGGCTATGGCAGACATGTCATTCAACCTATTGTAAGTCGATTTATCATCACAAGAGTCTTAAAAAATATATTATGAAGGTTGAAAAGTTACCTAGTGCTGCTTTAAGAAGTTTGGGGTCAGTCAAAAATGTTTATGTTTTTGAAAAAGTCCTTGCTCACCATGCTGCATTTTTTGATCAAAATTACAGTAAAAACTACTAGAAGTTACTAGATATGGCTACTGGAAAAATAAATGAGCTGTTTTACTCTACATTGCTTGTCACAGCTTTGCAATGAGAATTTGTTTACAATTCTGCTGTCCATTTGCCTGTTTAAGACGGATCACCAGGGGTCAACAGACACATTACCGTCACTACAGACACAATAAAACTCAAACCTGACACATATCTCAAGCACATGCCATGCTGGATGCAAAAGGCAGTAAAGCTTTCTCTTCTGAATGTTTATCTCTATTCAGAGGGCCTCTCTCTTAAACAAATCTCTCTGCTCACCTCTCTCTCCCTGAGCGCTTGTGACATAACTGCACATTTCACCCTCCAAGCACATCTGGATTTCTGCTCTGCTCCAAAAAAGACTGTTTCACCCCTCAAAGCAGCTTAAAGCAAACTGTTTAAATCAGTGAATAGCATCAGAAATGAAAAACACTGGACGAGTCAATGCCAGTGTGCTTACGTGCAAAATTTCAGATTCAGTATGGTCCAGTCCCACGGGAACAGAGCATAATGGCTTTCATTCGTGGGCTACGTCAACTGACCCAGATAAGTCTAACGTTTCTAGAGGGGGTAGAGTGAGCTTGGCCAAAGGGGTCAGTTTAGGTTGTGGAGTGTCTTGTGGTGAGATAAAACAGAGCAGAGCAAGGCTGTAGATAAGGACACAACACAGGAGTCAACTGGATTGATTTAAAGTTGGTTATCCTACCTCAGTCTAGTGACCTGACCCTTGTGTTGTTTAGGAAGGAAACAGCAAAGTAGATTGTAGATTTATCATGATTTATGTCCCCAGACAAAATACCTGCAACCAAATGTGTATGGGCTGTTAGAATACATTGGCATTCTTTTTGTATACCCATACTCATGTTAACCCATGTAAAAAAGATTGCTAATTTTATGAAATCTGCTTTTCAGGCATTTCAAAATTTTATTTTTTAAAAACCTGTACTTGCACATATTGATATTAAAGGGGGGGTGAAATGCTGTTTCATGCATACTGAGCTTTTTACACCTTTAAAGACTTGGATTCCCATCCTAAACATAGACAAAGTTTCAAAAACTAATGTTGGACGTTTGATGGAGTATTTCTGTGTTAAAAATACTCCTTCCGGTTTCTCACAAGTTTCGGCGAGTTTTTTTCGAGTATGGGTCTACTTGACGTTAAATAGATCGGAAGGTCCTTGTATGGGCCGTACGGGCTCTTCTCCCGGTAGGGTGCGCGCGCGCGTAACTAGAGGGAGAGAGAGGAAATGCACGCTGTAAACAGTCTCTCAGGTGCAGATCCAGTCGTCCGTGAACACTTATGACGCGCCGCGCTCCACTTTATTCCTATGGGTGACGTCGAGCGACTTCAACGCTTCAGCACAGCATTCCGGGAAGGCAGCGCTGCATTTGAACCGCTTTGAACGCAGAAATGACGGGAAGCTTCAAGGCATCGCTTCAGTCGCGTCGCAAAGTGGATCTCCACGGTAACTGCTGTCACAGGACTTCACCAAATCATACCAAAGAAGTGTGTTTTTGACAGAGTGGTCCCAGCGATAAAGGTTCGGTCCTTGGAAGCAGCCGGTCAGTAAATCAACTTCAAATGTCTCTGCTGTTGGCTACCATCGCGTGAGTAAACATCAGTAAATGATAGGATCGCGTGCTTCGTCATTCAAATGCGCTAACGGTTAACGTTACTCCATTGTTGTTCTGTATAACGTTACACTATTCTGACTCTGACGTGCAAAACCGTTTTGCTTACTACCTCTAAGGTCTAACGTTAGTCACATACAATAGTCCATAAACCGAATCATGTCTTCATAAACTGCGCGTAAAGACACACAAAGGCCCCTAAATACAGTACATACCACAGAGACGGACATCCTGATGTTGCCGTTTCTCCTGTTCAATTTATTTCTCCCTCAGATTTGATTGTGGATCATTATCTGTATTAGCTGAGATAGCGTTGGGTTTCTCCACGCTTGAGGACGTCACCGCTTTGTTTGCGCTCGTCATTCTTTAGCTCCGCCCACACGATACGCCTCCAGGCGCTCGTTTTTTTCCGGAAAGACTCGGTACAGCCCATATTTCTTTTATAAATATGATAAAACTAAAGACTTTTCGGAGATATGAAGGATGCAATATTACTCTATAGGTACTCAAGATTGACATGAGATTGACTGAAACTGAGTGTTTCACCCCCCTTTAAAGCCAATATATGTAAGTTTGGCCATTGAAGGTCGCTTATTCAAAACAAAGGGGTAGCTTGACAGCGTGATTTTGTGTAAAGTTATATTATAACTCTGTGGCTATTATGAGGCACTTGTTGCACAACGCAGTAAGCTCGATTGATGCTAGGCATGGTAAAACATGGGACTCGCTGTAAATAAATGAAATGTGGTTTAAAGAATAAGACTAACTGTGTTGAGCTATATAACAATGATTCGTTTTCTGTCGATGAATGAATCCAGACAGTTGCTCACCTGTATAAAAAACACATAAAGCATATTTGGTGTTTCCATGTTTTCTACTAAATTAAACAAAAATCCCTCAGAAATCAAGGGTAAGGCAGGTATGATGTCATTGATAGACGAAACATGACCCGTGTCCTGGTTAAAATTCTAAAATTGCTTATTTCTCTGTATTTAAACATTCTTGGAAACATTTGGGATCATTTAAACATACAAGTCAGCAAAATAACACTGTTCTTGGATATTTTAATCCAAAAATCTTGCCTATTAAGTAATGAAAGTAATATTAATTCACTTTATTTAAAGAAAGTACACTTTCATAAATGTTTCTAATTTATTATTAGAATCAAATTAAAATTTTAAATCAAATCAAATTATTTTGTCATTTAAAGTAGCCTACGTTTATTTTGATGTGTTGACTAACATAAAAATGCACATTATACTCGATTTTAACTCTGTAATTCATTTTAAGAGTGTAATTCTATATTACATTTAATATATTTTACTCAACTGCAAATTCATCATTACTAATGTGTAATTTATAAACATATTTAATACATACAACATACCATTTTAAACAGAAATGACAAAGTATATTTTAGTTTACTATAAATCCTTTTCAGAACATTTGGCAATACACTAATCATATTTCAAAGACAAAATTTAGTCATTATTTTAGTCATGGAATTACATAAAGGTGTCCCAAAAACACTCTAAAGTTCAGATTATTCCATTTAATATGAATTTAACCTATAATACATTTTGATTTAATTTGAATGAACTTGCAAATAAGTATATTAAGTATATTATATTTTAGTATGTTATATCCATAATAAGTACTCTTTTCTCAATGGTCATTGTAATTATTTTATTCCTGATTTTATAAGTTATGGCCATTATTAAATGTTTTCCCTTGGTTTTTCAGTCAAAAAAATCTAAATCAAATCTAAGCATGAATTTTTGTATAATGACGTAAAGAGTTCATTAAAGATAGCAGGCTGGGGAAAATAAGCAGTATTTGGAATGATTTACACATGTGATAAGGAGCATTTTTACTTACCTACAGTGACCTTTCACATTTTGACCTCAGAAGTAATAAATCTGTTTGTGATCCAACATGCCTGGGACTACAAGCTCCTCTTTTTCACTGTGATGCAAAACCTTTAACTTTCAATAGAGAGATATCACCCTAACATGCTGGAGCCTCATGAGGAGGAGGACAGTAAAGAAACTTTCGAAAAGACTGACATCTATTTATTTCATTGAACCCACTAAGTTAGCCAATAGGAGGCCAGTGTCCAATCATTGATGGCTTTAAGCCACAGAATGGATTCCCTCAAAAAGGAAATACTGTGTGGCCCCCTCAGAGCAGAAGCAGGGATCAGGGGCAGAAGCAAGAATTTTTTTTCTCCTTTCAGAAATAAATTTAACATAAAAAACTGTCTCTTACTCCTGCCTAGAAATCCCTCCCTCCTTTCTCAATAAAGAAAATGGTGGAAAGTATGCGGCACAGAAAGCTCCTCTCAAAAGTTGATTATAGAAACCTTTAACGGCGATGTTCGGGGATCTATTTAGGCTTACAGTCACAGATCTATATAGAGTTTTAAATTAAAACAAAACAGCACTGGCCCTAAAACAGAGCCTTGAGGGACTCCATATACTTTTGTTTTCTAAGATTTTATTGGTTATGCTAACAAATAAGTTTTAAACGTGGTAGTCATACACTGATATGAACCTTCATGAGACCGTCTTTTTGTTATTTAGTAGCCTACTTTTACTTTGCGAAGCCAACTTCTTAAAGTAAGCAGAAAATTCTGTATTGAAATGGCAAGAAAAAGAAGCCCATGTTTGTTGGTCATTAATTTAGAAAATAAATTAACCAAGCCATGAGACATTTTAGATGCAAAAATAGTTACTAAACTACAAAAAAAGAGGGAAAATTACTACTGATAAAATTATTTTAAAGATTTAAGTTTTAAAATAAAGGCTCAGCTGCTGTCTGGCTCCTGGTCTGTCTGCTCATCTAAAATGTTTGTATTTCTACTTGCGTACTTTCTACTTTCTACTAAAACTAACACATTATGCCACTCTAGTTTATCCCTCAAATCCTTATTATAAGGAAAAGGGAGAGATGTCTGGCTCCAGGTCCATTTACCTCATTGGGCAGCGGAGCAGGGAGAGAGAGGGAGAGAGAGGAAGAGAGAGAGAGACAGGTCTGGCTGCTCTCTTTGCCAAGTGTTCTTATGATGAGAAAACCATTCTCACATCCCCCATAGTCTGTTAAACACACTTACATGGGCACATAATGGTATTATACACATATACAGTGGCACTATAAAGTATTTGGACACTTTTGGATGTACACCAATTTTTATTTTTTTTATTTTGCTGTTGGTGTTGGTGCTTTTGCCATTATTGGGAAATTTGACAGTAAATTGCATAATTGCAGCACTATTATTTGATCAGTCAGGCATTGGTTTTGGTGTGGATGAGAATATGGTAAACTCTGTTAGTAATTGAATATTTTGGTTTCCAGTAAGCAAATAAAGTTTCCAGAGTTAGTCATACTTGAGAATATTACACTTGTAAGTCATGTCCTGTGTTGTGGTGTGTGATTATTCAATTATTTAGCATGAATGGGTTCAGGACGAAAAAAAGCCTGCAACCCACTTAAAGATAAGGTAGGTAGGAATTGGTTTAAAAAAACTTTTTTTTTCCAAATTTGTTTAAACTTTCTTTATATATCAATACATAATTAAAATGTAAGTACTCTGAAAAAGAAAGTATAAAAATTGAGTGTCTGTAGACCTCTCACAACTGTTTTAAAGACAGCTTATTATTTCCATTCAATCCACCTTCTCCCTTCTGGGCTCTTTCCAAAGCCATGCCCCCAAAATACATGAACGCTACACCGGCCTCAGCTGGAAGACGCATTATTTACCTGAGACAAGCGGTGTGCATGTAGTGACATCATGTCAGAATCACATGTAATAAAAAAAAAATCGAACTTTATCAGTATGAATATAAACAAATAAGATGTCTTTTAGTACTCACTATCAAGCTAGAATACCGGCACTGGTAAAGTTTAAAATATATTTTAGTTTGATTTGGTAACGAGCTAGTTATATTTATAAGGCAAAGAAAACGGATAGCATTGATACATGTTATTCCAATAACATCAATCATACTGTAATGAAAATGAATTTCGTGTAAGATTCATAACATATACTGTGTTTTGCATGTAAGAGTTTCCATGATGAAAGCATTGTAGTAGCTAAAGCTAACTTAGTTCAAAAAAAAGTTCCTGGATGTGGTGTATTAGCTTTTACACATGCATTTTGTTATCTAAAGTTAATTTTGCGAAATTCAGCACAACAGCGACCAACTTGAGCTAAGCATATTGAGTATTTATCATCTCTACTAATGGCTAAGTGTATAACATTGTAACTTTATGCTAAGTAATATAGCTATATTAGGAGCTATATTAGGCAGCTTCATGTGCTCTTGATAAATGCTTCATGAAAACATAAACCAAAATTTTTTATAATCAAATAGAAAGATGACCTGTCCAGCAGAAATACAGCCAGCAATGAGTCGTTTTTCAGGGTCCTCAGTTCTCACCATCGTTGAAAAGCCACGCAGATATTTACTCTTGTTTGATTTCTTTGTTTATCCAAAGACTTTCTGTGCATTGTCTTTATTCGTCCTGTCTTCCTTTTTTGCATTGTTTGCCTTCGCTGACTGCAAAACCCTGCACTGTGAATTTTGAATGCTGTTTCTCTGCCATTATTTTTCCTAGGTTTCTTGCCTCTTGAACTGCTCAAATCAAACAAGCGAGCACATGTGGGCGGATCCTGTAGCGAAAGCGTGGTTGCCATGGTAGCGAGAGAGTGACAGTCGCCCAAGCCAATCATTTGTTTCGTCCCGAACGAAAATAATGAGCAGTGTTTATTGCAGATTAAAAAGTCTAGAGTCACTCGATTTTTATACTCTCTTTTCAGAGTACTTACATTTTAATTATGTTTTTGACATAAGAAAGTTTAAACAAATTTGGACAAAAGTGTTTAGAGAGATCAGTCCTACCTACCCTACATTTAATGCGTTCACCTCTTAAAGGTAATGAAATTGAAAATATAATTTCTGTAATAATTCACGTTTATATTGGATGGTTGCACTTTTTTGAGTTTCAGACTATTGAGAGACTTTCACTGCTGTTATAAAGCTTGGAGTAGCCAGAATATTTATTAATATATACCTCTGATTCTGTTCATTTAAAAGAATAATAAAAATAATAATAATGCGTTCGATTTATATAGCGCTTTTCAAGGCACTCAAAGCGCTTTACATAGAAGGGGGGAATCTCCTCAACCACCACCAATGTGCAGCACCCACCTGGATGACGCGACGGCAGCCATATTGCGCCAGAACGCTCACCACACACCAGCTTATGGTGGAGAGGAGACAGAATGATGAAGCCAATCAGGTTATGGGGATTATTAGGAGGCCATGATGGACAGGGGCCAATGGGCAAATTTGGCCAGGATGCCGGGGTTACACCCCTACTCTTTTTCCGAAAGACATCCTGGGATTTTTAATGACCACAGAGAGTCAGGACCTCAGTTTAACGTCTCATCCGAAAGACGGTGCTCTTTGCAGTATAGTGTCCCCATCACTATACTGGGGTGTTAGGACCCACACAGACCACAGGGTGAGCACCCCCTGCTGGCCTCACTAACACCTCTACCAGCAGCTACCTGGTTTTCCCAGTTGGTCTCCCATCCAGGTACTGACCAGGCTCAGCCCTGCTTAGCTTCAGTGGGAAACCAGTCTTGGGCTACAGGGTGATATGGCTGTTGGAAAGAAGAAGAAAGTCATACACCTAGGCTGGCTTGAGGGTATGCAAATTAGGGATTAATTTTCATTTTAAAGTGAACTACTCCTTTAAATTAAATACAAAGAACTTAGATGTTTAAGTCATTTCAACTTACATTACATTATACTGATAGACTGGGTAAACCCAGCCTGATCTGCCGGCGATTTGATTTCGCCCTCCAACTCAGTCTGGAAACCTGTACATTCATTTCTACTGCTTCTGTTAAACTTTTGCACCCTGATGATTTCATTGGTCCGAACAGTTTCTGTTCGGGGATAATTACTCCTCTATGGATCAAGGGCAGATCTGCCCGACCTAAAAATGTTGTAGGCGGAGCTAAGTTCGTCTGGCATCCAGGCTAGTACTTAAGTGCTGGGAAGATGAAACTGTATTTAAACTGGGTCATTAATGTAGTGAAATTGTTTTTGAATTTGGTACCTTCAGAAAATACTGAAAATGTATTTTTTGTCTCATGGGGATGATAGACAACAATTCCCAGAATGCATTATTTCGCTGCCCTGTGAGGCAACTCCCAAAGCCACCGCTACTGGATAACTGGATCACTTTATCACCACATTCATTTTCATATAATCCGTTCAGTTGGAGAACGACACTACAATTAAAAACTGAACGTGTCTGTTCAATATAATGAGTGAGTGAAATTATTATTATTAATTATTATGAGTCGCCGAGCGATTGTCACGGCACAAACGCAACACGAGTCAGATTACATTTACTGTCATAAATGAGCTGAATGAGCTCTCATGATGAGAGCTGAGGTAAACGCGTCCGCGGCACACATTCACAGCGCGTGTTTAGTCTGGCGCATCTTCATTTCATGCCTTTGGAAGCTTAGCTTGAATTAATTTGAGAAGTTGAAACACATACTTTGCTCCACTTACGTATCCGTTTACATGAATGCCCGCGGCTGCCCGAGCTAAATGCTGTGAGTGCGATCTCACTCCCCATGGATGGGTTGAAAACATGCAGTAATAGCTCCCTCTACTGGCTGTAGTCTTAAACCTCTGGCCAAAAAATCCTCAGATGACGTAAAATGACAATATTTGTGTCATATGAGAATTTTTTTCCGGAAATAAAATGCATAAATCTCATCTCAGGGGCATATGGGGGGGGGGGGGGGGGGGCACAATCATTTGATTATACTCCTGGGTTTCTACTGATACAAAGCCATATGCAAATCGCTGAAGGAACCCTTTAAGCAGCAGCAGCATGTCTTACTTGCTCACAGCAGCATGTCCAGAGCATCCTTGCCTTGCAGCAACAGCATGCATAGCAGATCTTCTAATTTGAGCAACTTGAAAAAGAGTAAGATTTATTGTGCAACAGTGATTTTAGTCAATTTAAGAATAGTTTACAAAGAAACAGTACATAACACATTGCATTAAAAGGGCAATTTAAAGTAGAAAGCCTGAAATATAATTTTCTTGCATACTCAGTAATCTTTGTTTTAAACTTTAAAAAGGCATTTTTACAGTATAAGCTTCAGCAACACAGTTGTGGAATTGTGTAAAGAGAAGGTGGAAAAAGCACTAAAGAAATGGTGGCAGGGTTTGAAAGGGGAGGAAGTTAAGAAAGAGAGAATGGAAGAGTGAGAAAAGAGTGGAAAAAGAAACAAAAGAGAGAAAAAAGCGGACAGACACCCTGCTTAGTACTCTACTCTGACCCAGTTGTAAAGCTGATATGAAGTTGGACTCATGCAGTAATTACAGTCATTATGAAATACAATCACATATCCCTCATAGGGATAAAATGCTCCTATTTTTCTCTGTCTGTGAGAAAGTGAATGGGGCAGATCATTTTTCATAGACAGATCCTTTGATGAAGTAAGCTGGAGAGTTGGAACCTGTCTTTTGGTCATGGATGAACATTTCCAGCAATTGCTAGAGGGGTCGCGACAACAGAGCCAGGATTCTCACACACATATAACGACTGACATGAGCACACGCGCACACACACATAATCAGAACAAGGTGTTTCTGCTGGCCTTCAGCACTGCGAGAAAGCCAAGCTTGAAGACTCCGAAGATTTATAATAAAACCCCTCCTTCTCACACTGCTTTCTCAATCTCTCTCTTTCTCTGCTCCACATCTGTTTCTGGCCCCTCACATCAGGCCCAGGAGACAACAATATAGGTCAACGTGCACAGCTGAAACTATGACCACACTTACTTATTATCTGATAGAAGAACATTAAACAGACATAATCAGGCAGAGGGTTACGAAACACTGCAGTCAAACTTCATCATGGGATTTGGCATCTCTTCAAAAGTTTGGTGAAATCATGTTGAACTATTGAAGTATTTTCAAATAAATATGTTAGACTGACCTCTGCTGGCAAATCTGATGAAGTACATAAAATCAGTCATCCTAGGTGTAAGTGACATTCTTCTTTCAGACGAATACTGTCAGAGTTATATATATATTTTTAAATGGCTAATCCAAGCATTATAATGGTAGTGAATTGCAGCACAAAAATGTAGTGTGGGACTTGATTTTGTCCATAGGGAGTTGATTGGATGGTTGTGGTTTGCTTTTGCTGTGCATGTCATGTCATGTTGAGGGACAGGTTGTCCCACCCTTGTGCCAGTAAACACATCAGAGAAAAGAAGAGATGTCACTGCAAGAGATACTTTGATTAAAAATTACGAGGGAACATTTTAAAAAAATATATGAAATGCCGGGATAAATCATTTATAATAAAAACTGCAATATTCCATTAAATAAAAATCATGTCTGCATCGATATGATATACTAACACATAACATTCTGTTTTGTTTCAGAGCATGCATGGAAAGAACCAGAGACATGACTGGACTGCACTGGTATGGACTGTTTTACTCAGCACACTGCGATGAACAACAAACTACAGCACGAGAGTGCCCTCTAGCGACCAGCAGGTATTATAACATCAACTCAAATACATTACAAGAATAGTCAATTTTGGTTTCATGGTGAATTTAAGAATCGCGAGGGCTCGCCACCCTATGTCACATGACTATAAACGTTAAAAAATCCTTCCTTGAAGTGACCACGGCATGTACCCTTCACTATATATGTATCACTTTGCTAATTGACTTGTGGAAGGGTCCACATTGTTTGTAGAAGCATCTGCATGCCTAGGTGCTTGACTTTATATAATACTTTGGCAATGGTAGTGATTGGAACCCCTGAATTCAATAATTTGGAGGGGTTTCCAATACTTTTGTAAATACAGTGTATGTTGGGATGAAAACACTATCACAGGTCCCATTTCATGCCAACTTTATTGTCATTCATTCTTAATTCCTCAGTACAAGACAGCAGTGAGTTTATTGATTAAAATATTTGCCATATAAGCATCCATACAAGCATCCATTAAGCATCAAAAAGCAAATGAGACCAAACTCCATCTCAAGACTCAATTTTTGGATATTTCTTTTTGGCCAACTGCACAAAATCTTCAGCACTGTCCAAAGACACCAGGCGGTCCTAAGAAATGATCATTACAATTAAAATGTTTAATTTTTCCTTCAAACTGGGACAAAATAAAGTAATCAAGCAAAATATAGTAATATAGATCCAGTAATAAACTCCACTTTTTACATTGTTGTTTATCATGATGATGAGTCCAATTTATTATGCAGACATTTATTTACCATGACGAAGACGTATCTTTCATTGTTGCTTAGTCCACAGGGGAAGAGGCTTGTCTCATTTGACACTATGTGCAGCAGTTCTCTGGCCTTCTCCACATTCTCCCAGTCACTCCGAACGGTTTGTCTGTTCACTGTCAGCAAGGAGTCCGCCTCCCTCTGGTATCCTGGATCAACAAAATGCATAATGGACTTTTCCATACAGCCATTACAAGGGCAAATAAGGGTCACGTTTGACTTGGCATTCTATGCTATTATACGTTGGCATTGTGCATTGTACATATGAGCTTAAATAATTAAGAGTTTTAAACACAAAATGAACACTGTTCTCACCCTGACAAGAAATGGAAGAGTATGCAAGATAATTAATATTAAATTAATAAGAGAAATCTCCAGCCAGTTAATATGACAGATACATATGAAAATAAAGAATACACACACACACACACAATATATATATATATATATATATATATATATATATATACACACACAAAGCTAACTGTGTTTGTTGCTTTATATTTTGCTAGCTGATGACGTCAGTCTATGAGTCTATGGCGTTACGTCACTCCACTGTATTGATTTCAATACGTGCTTCATGACGGGGTGCTTCAAGCAACAGTTGTGCTGCTTAATATTTTTGTACAAACTCTAATACATTTTTTAAGGATTCTTTGATGAGCAGACAAAAGAACAGCATTTATTTGAAATATAAATATTTTGTAACACTACATCAGCTTTCACTTAAGATACATTTTATGTGTTCTTGCTGAATAAAAGTATCAATTTCTTTAAAAAAAAATCTTACTGACCCCAAACTTTTGAACTTATTATTTATTAAACAACTTATAAAATAATATAAAAATATATACACAGATAAAAATTATATAAATAAATATATTTAATAATAAAAGCTGAATATAAAATAAATATAGTCCACCTCACCCAGCTGGAGCAAGATCTTCTTCCAACGTGTCCCAACTTCTTTACGAGCACACCTCAGACTGTGGATATCATAGTTCAGCTTCTCCCATTCCTAATACACAAACACACGCACGCACACACGCATGCACACACATACACACAGTGTGCCCTTATAATATTTAAAGGGTTACTTCAGCCATTAGCATATGGCTTTGTATCAGTAGAAACCCTGGAGAATATTCAAATTATTGTGCTTTCCCCCCTCATATCTCCCTGAGACGAGAGATTTATGCATTTTATTTCTGGAAAAATTCCTCCTATGATGCAAAATTACGATTTTTGCATCATAGGAGGAATGTTTGCCCAGAGGCCAAAGACTACAGCCAGCAGAGGGAGCTATTTCCGCATGTTTTGAATCTGCGCATGGGGGATGGGCGATTACACTCAGCTCGCAGGGAGAGCTCAGCTTGCAGACAGGATCATTTAAACGGAGCTATGGTGAGCAATGTAAGTGTTTTAACTTCTCAAATTCATTTCTATGAAAGTTAAGCTTGCAAAGGCATGAACTGAAACGCGCCAGACTGAACTCGCGTTGTGAATGTATGCCGCGAATGTAGTCGCGATTACCTCAGCTCTCATCATTCGTGCAGTTAGTGCTCAGGGCTGTGACACTCGCACGGTGACTCACTCATTATATTGAACACACACGTTCAGTTTTTAATTGTAGTGTCTTCTAACTCAGTCACAGTAATGAAGTTGGTGGTGTTGGGAATGGCCTCACAGGGCAGCGAAGCATTCTGGGAATTGTAGTCTTTCATCCCCATGGGACAAAAATACATTTTCTGTCTTTTCTCAGTCTAGAAGGCACCAAATTCAAAAATAATTTCACATTTCTACTGCATCGATGACCCAGTTTAAATACAGATTCATCTTCCCAGCGCTGAAGTACCCCTTTAAATCAAAATATCTTCCATCTTGCAGACATCTCTTCTCTGATGATGTGTTTAGGTGGATCAACCTGTCACTCACATGACATCACAGCAATAGCAAACCACAACCCTCCAATCAATTCCGATGGACAAAGTCCCGCCCTACATTTTTATTCTTGTTTGAGAAGCCGTTTCACTCGGATATACAAGTACGTCACATTAACATGAAACAACTGTTTCATGCCGGCTGAGTTAGAATTTCTGAGAATTTCTGCTGTAATCATGTGTTTGTGGTTTACAGTAAAAATGATTTAAATGTAGCGGGCCAGATCAGTGTCCTCACCTCACCTTAGGGTTGTGTCTGAAGTGAACTCTTTATCACTCTTTCTGGTACAGTTGAGTGAACTGAATTCAATTTGAGAAAATTGGCAAATTGCATCGCCCTAAATTCCAGCGTATTTACTCATATAGCCAAATTCCAATACAAGAAAGTCAGTCACATCTGCTCTAAAGCACTAATCAGGAATCAGGATTTTGTATTGGTTCATGCACAAATATATAAGATCATCTGAAAATGTGTGAGATGATGTAGGACAGCAGTGTTTGAATGCATAAATTTGAATGTGGTAAAAGTGACAGGGCATCCTATATATAATAGGCCACTGACTATTAAGCTAAAAAATAAAATAAAAATGACATAAATTACACACAAACTCCTCTACAGTATTGTCAAACTTCACATTTCCCTGAATTAATTTCAAGAATTTTGTAAGCTGTTATTTGTATGCCCATTTTTATGTGCGACTCACAAAATATTAAAGAATTGTCTTACATAGGTGCTAAAAATATATATTCACTTAGTTCTGTATTTGCTTTCACACTTTGTTCTTACTGTATCCAGTGTATTTGTTCCTCACCTCAGTATCTTTGTCCACTTTGTTCCTCAACTTAATGAAGGTATTTAATTCAGCATCTGAATCCCCCTCAGTAGTGGAGTTTGAGGTTTGAGTGCTGCTCCAGGTCCTCCCCTCCTTCTCAGCTCCAGATCTGCTGTCCTGCAGTTCATGACCCACTGCTGTCTGACTGCAACTGGACATACTGGTCCTGGATTAAAAGACTTTATTTAACTACAGTAAACATATACATCTGGATAAAGTTCTGTTAAAATATATATATATATATATGAATTTGTATTTTTTACAAATATATAACATTCTTATAATTATTAAATATAATTAAACTATACAATATACATTATTATTCGTATTTAGTATTTAGGTTTCATTATTGTGTATAAGAAAAAAGTATGTTCAAAAAATACATTTTATATTTGTAATTTTTGCAAATATAAAACAAGTTTTGTTAAATATATTTACAAAATTAACATAATGTTTATGTACTTAATTTTTTTTCTCATATACTCATTAACACGTTTGTTTTTAATCATTTTTATGGCCGGGGAAATCACTCACTGCTTGTGGAATTAATAAAAAATGTTAACTATTACAAATTACTCTTTAATGATGTACTCTATATTAGTAAAAACACCTATATAATACCTAAATAATTTTACAGTTGTATATATATATAATTTTTTTAATGCTCATCGCTTGTAGTATTAATGCACTTTTTTATTCATAATAAATTATTCTTTAATTATGTACACTCTATACAAGATAAAAACATCTGTATAATAATACATCTTATATTTGTCATTTTTACATATATGTAACAATTATTCTTCAAGCTGTTAAATTTATTAAAATATTCAACAATTATGTACTTAATGTTATGGGGAGGGGAGAGTCATTCTGCTTGTGGAGTTAATTTCCTTTTTTTTAAACTGTGAATGATTCTTTAATTATGTACTCTATAAAAGGAAAAACCTATATATATATTACACACACAATATTTATTCTTTAAATTATTAAATTAAAATATTCAACAATAATAAAATAATTATTATGATTGAATATTTTAATTATATTTAATAATACGTATATATTTTTTCTTTTTAAATACTCACCCACTATTAACCATTTCTATAATATATTTTTTTAAATCGCTCACTGCTTTTGATATTAATGTACTTTTTTATTCATAATGAATCATTCTTTAATTATGTGCACTGTATACAAGAAAAAACACCTATATAATAACACATCTTCATTTGTAAATTTTTACAAATATGTCAATATTTATTCTTATATTATTAAAAAATATAAATATTCAACCATTATTATTATGTATTTTTTTTAATCTCTTTTAAATACTCAAAAAATATACTGACTGCTTGTGATAGTAACATCTATTGTTAAACTATACACAAGACAAAAACAGACCAGCATCTGGTCACTTACCTTAAAATGCAATCTTTCTCCTCAGTAGTTTCATGAATAGGACAGCAGCCAGAATAAAAGGCACCCATTTAGAGCAACAACAAAAAATCCAAAAAATGAGCTCAAATTCAGTGCATCATCATACTCATGGTCATTTTTATAGTAGAGCCGACATCCTCCATGCACAAGGACAGAGATTTGTGCTGCTGAAGTTATTTCTCACAGACGGTGTCCTTAACTTGATAATGGGCGACTCTGGCCATGTGACTGCACAGTTTAAATGCCCTTAGGACTAATCACAGGCAAGGCAGTCAGGTCTTGCACAGATTAAAAAAAACTGCAAACATCTGTGGCTGATTTGTTTAAAATGTATACATTTATGTCTATATATACTGTATATACATATATGTAGAAATGACACTCCATACTTCATGTCAGCCACACCTTTTGAACCAAACTGCTTTAGAATTCAATGGACTCTTAGACATTGCGCAACAAGAGTCAGCATTAGTTTGGAAGATACATTTGTTGGTGGTGGTGGGAGAGACTCAGTGAATTTACACCAGGATTTGTCATTTTGAATATAGTTTAATATGAATCAGTCTCATGCATGTGATACAATGATACTGAGTGTTAAGTTAATAGTGCAGTACAGCTCATTACTGGCTCCAGGTTTGAGACTATGGCCGGGGCAGACATGCTTGGGCTGGTCACTAGGGGGCGCAACTGCTCCTTGATCTTATTAGATTCAGCTGACTGTCTGTTGGAGCCAAGGCTGTTTCTCCTATAGTTCACATACATAAAATGAGAAAGTAAAGTCTTAGCTAATACCTCTTAAGCTAATCAAACAAGAGTCAATGCCACTTGAGTGCATTTCTTACAAAGTTATGGCAAAAAATGGCAAATCGGATAGAGAAAAAGATTAAATTGAAATTTAGATGCAAGTAACCTGGAAGAGGAAGGTGGAAGAGCGATGATTCGTGGTCGTGTCGTCAGCACCAGCTCACCCAAGAAAGCCTCCGTCATTAAGTTCTGCAAGGTGTTGAGCAAAATGTCCTCCAGCAGGTCACAAAACTCAGGCAACCTGTAGAAAAGAACGAGAGAACTAAGAGTTGTTGTTTAAATGGCAACATTAGATTTCAGGGTTTCTGCAGGTTTCACCAAGTCAAATTTAAGACTTTTTAGGACCTTTTTAAGACCATTATGAATTAAATTTAAGGCATATATCGCGCAAAAAAAACATATAAAGAAAATGCAGAATCACTAAATTACTTGCAAAGCAAATTAAATTATATAAATTGAACAAAGTATTAGTAAACTGGCACTTATTTATAGCTCAACCCCACCAGGATTTGACTATATATACATTTTAAATTTATTTATTTGTTTAAGATCAAAATTATTTTGTGTTTTATTTTGTGGTGGTCACTTCCATAAATTAGTGATTTTTTTATTTATTTAAATAATTAGGATGCCACATTAACCATATTATTATGTTAGATGCACAATAGTCACACATGGCAAAATAAAACAAACAAAATGAATGAATCTTGTCTTGTATTAAAAAAAAAGGGGCTGGTCCAGTGGTGTGCTATCTAGCTTTAAAGCAGCACTAGGTAACTTTTCAACCTTCATAATATATTTTTTAAGACTCTTGTGATGATAAATCGACTTACAATAGGTTGAATGACACGTCTGCCATAGCCTGATGGGGTCTGTATCGTTTTTAATCGTACTTTTAAACTTCGGGTTTCGGGTAGTAACCCGAGAACAAAAAGAACTACAAAATTCGACTGCTTTACGGCATATACGTCACTTCCACCCCCACCCACACTTCCTTAAATTCGGACGTGCGAGCCCAACTTTGTTCGTCGGATAATATAGTCATGTCCGAAGCAGCAGAGACAAATAAGAAATAAAAGGTTTTGTTGGAGGAAAGCAATAAGAGGAAATGAAAAAGTGATGGGATTAAAGGCAGGACGAGGATCAACATGTGACCAGCGTTTGCTCGTCGGAGTGAGCTGAAGGAGGCGTGCCCGACCGATGCTGTCATGCTTGTTACGGTGAGCTACCACTCAAACATTGAACTGAAGTATCATATAGATTCTGTAAAACGGTAACCAATAGACTAACGTTACTATAATGACGCTGGCTTGTAAACGTGAGCATCGTGATTATTTGGCATTTGAAAAAAATAAAACCCATGAAATTATATTCATATGACATGCTGAAACATATGCCAATGACTGTAACGTTACCTGGGATGAAGACATTTCACACACGACGCCAGAAGAACTCTGAACTCCTCTTGCAGTGTTCAACGACCCGCGGGGCGCTTTTATGAAGTTATTTGGCCCGCACCGCACCACTGTATATATTTTTACAACCCGCCGTGCACCCGCGACCATTAAATAGACATACGGGGTCCGCGGGTTATGAGACGACCCGCGCATCACTAGTTCAGGGCTATCAGGGTTGTCATGTCAACCAAATGCACGCGCGATGGCATCCCCTGTTGTAGGATGACAGCTCTTACGACAGTAGTTGAGGACATTATTTTTTCCAAACTGTAGGGGGACCCCGAGAGCAAAAGTAGCCAAGTGCGGCTTTAATAGCACGATTGCTTAGGGTCAGAAATATGACCAAAATCTTAAAAGTAAACCACAGCAATATGCTCTTTAATATAAGTAAAAAGTTTTAAAGTAATTAAGTAGGCTAATCAAGCAAATGTTAAGTAATAAAACATATACTTATAAACAAAATGACAATAAGAAAAAAAAAATACAACATAAAGATACATATCTACAAACAGTGTTCGTAAGTTAACAGTAAGTTCGTAAGGTCATAAGTAAACAGTAAGTGCCTTCTTCCCCGTTTGTGTTGTTGTTTGTGGAACATTAACACACAGACAAGACCTATGTTAGTTTGCTTTCACTTTAGGAACTTACTAATGCACAGATCCAGTACTTACTGACACATCCCAAACTTTTTTACAGGTTATGGACATATGCATAACAATGTGTGTATTTTGATCGTTCAAGTGTAATGAGCCTAGAAATGAACACATTCGGTATACTCGCACAAGCGCTGACAGGCAGCAAACACACGTTGGCTGACATTGGAGTTTGTTGTTTACATCACTATTATTAACTCTTTTTAGTGCTATCGGGTATATCATACTTTTATTTGGTCATTATGTAAGATGGTGAGAATGATTCGCCTTCGCTTTCACGGTAGCGTTACATGGACGTAGGAAAATTAAAGGGTTAGTTCACCCAAAAATGAAATTTATGTCATTAATGACTCATCCTAATGTCGTTCCACACCCGTAAGATGATTTCAGCAGTTTGGATCATGTGTCAAACTGCCAAACTGCTAAAATCACGTGACATTGGCGATCCGAATCATTGATCGATTCACTGATTCATGGTCATTTGAATCTTTATTTGCATAAATTAATATGCATTTATTAATATGATAATTAAAAACTAACAGACTGATGAAAATGTGGGACATTTTCTCAATATGCGAAGTGCGGGACAAGGGCTGAAAATGCTGTAGCCTACGGTACACGCAAACTTACTGTACACATTACTTCACTGCTCAGTTTACATGAATGCCTGCAGCTGCGAGCTGAGTGCTGTGAGTGTTATCCACTCGCCTTGGATGGGTTGAAAACGTGTAAATAGCTCCCTCTACTAGCTGTAGTCTTAAGTCTCTGGGCAAAAAATCCTCCAATGATGCAAAATTACGATATTTACATCAACTGAGGATTTTTTTCCAAAAATAAAATGCATAAATCTCTTGTCTCAGGGGGATATGAGCGGGGGGAATATATCATTCAAATATACTCCTGGGTTTCTACTGATACAAAGCCATATGCTAATTGCCGAAGTAACCCTTTAAATCACTCTCTTGAACAAAATTAAAAAGCTGACATTCAAAACAATATACATATATTTCATATATTGTATACAAATTGAATTTACTTTTAGTTTGTCAAGAAATTGAAAGCGCTGTTTGAAGAGTGTGCATGTGCGTACATGCTCTAGTACGTAAGAACAAGTCTATGATTAAATCTGGAAATAAAGCAAAATAAAAAGAGAATTAGTCCTTAGATTTCATGTACGTAAATTATAGCAAAAATTATATTGTTATCCACCACCTGCGTGACATCATGAACCAACTTGGTTGACAGAAAGACAGACAGACAGACAGACATACAGATAGACAGATAGATAGAAAGATAGTTTGGAACTGCAAAAATAATGTTGACTGCTTTCAAAAAGCACACCTGCGAATTGACTCCTGGACCTTCATCTTTATTTCCTCCTGAAGTTCTTTCAGAGACTCCCGGTCACATTCACTCTGGGGTCTGTCTGCAGTGCTACAGTTTCCTGTGTAGGTCTTTGCTGGAGTGGCGCTGGACACACCGGATATTTCTACAGGATCCTGGATGCCTGCAGCAGAGCTGGGTAGAGTTTGCGCAGGGAGGGCAGGAGCAGGTCGCAGCTGTGTGAAGTACGGCACCTGCTCAGTGTCGCCCTCTACCAGAGACTGCTGGAACAGAGGCTCATCTAAAAGACTCCTGTGGAAGACAGTGGCCAGTTGCAGAATGCACATTATTGTTTAAAAATTTAGGATCAGGTTTTTTATGGTTTTGAAAAAGTCACTTGTGCTCCATTTGAACTTGGGGCAACATTTAATTTATACCTTTAATGTTTCTGTGGAAACTGCTTAATTTTTAATGAATACTTATTACTTATTAAGTACTTATTTCTTTCAAAAATGTTTTGTTTGAATGGTAGTCTATACCTAAAACAATATAAGACATACTGTAGTAAAGAGGTGAGCACGTGTGTGATGACGTCTCTCTCGAGACCAAGAGTGAGATGGGACAGGTCGGCAGGACGATGGCAGCTTTCTCCAGTGCCAGACTGAGAATCCTTTGGTTGCCTAGATCTGAAATAAATATAATAATAATAACAAACATCAGACTTTGTTTACGTTTAATCCTCAAACTGAATCCTTGAGGTATAAATGAAAAATAAAATCCTCATTGTACCTGTTGATGTAATGAGTGTTGAACTGAGTGGGGAAATGTGTCTGGAACTCCATGAGGCTGTGAGAGCGTGCAGTAACACCCAAATGGAGAAGGGTAGGACGGGAAAGCTCGGGGCGTCTCCTCCTTTCCTGGCCTATCTGTTGCTGGGCCCGCTGTTCAGCGCGACTGGGTCTTGCTGAGGGACCAGCCACAGCTTGATTGCTGCTACGGATGGGTGGAAGGGTCTGCCACAATGGGAACAAATCATCAGTCTCTCATTTGGAAATAAAATGTACTTAACTGACTGCTACTATGTAAATTTAACATGTTGCATAACTTGTAAACAACAGACTCGTCTTTGTGCTGTACCTTATATTTTCTTTTGCCAGTTTTCTGTTCAAACACTGCACCTTCCTGAGGAAGTAAAAAAAAAAATGTTTTGATATGGTGAATGGGATGTGAAAGCTTTACACACATCTTTAATGATTTGTCATCATTAAAGATGTGTGATTTCTGACCTGAGTGAATTTTTCCAGTTGCTTTGTCCATAGCAGGTCTTTTTCAGTAAGAGTAAACTCATGTTTCTGTCTCTCTGTCTCCTCCTCCCACTGTTGCAGGTCTTTGTGGTACTGTGTAAGCATCTTCACAAGTGTTATCTGTCACAAAGTGCGACAAACATTTAGGTGCGTTTACAGTATATAGTAACCCCCAAATAATAGACAATAACCCTAAAATTCAAACAGGTGCCCTTGGCTCAACATTGAAAGCATAGTCATGATTTTGTTACATAACTCAGTAGTACACTGTGACTACTTTTAAAATAAATAAATTATCAGCAAGGATGCATTAAATTGATCAAACGTGTCAATAAAGACAACACAAAAAAAATATTACAAATAAATCCTGTTCTTTTAAACTTTCTATTCATCAAGGAACATTGACGCATCAGTTTCCACAATAATATTAAAGGGATAGTTGATCCAAAAATGAAAATTTGATGTTTATTTGCTTAGCCCCAGGGCATCCAAGATGTAGGTGTGTTTGTTTCTTCAGTAGAACACAAATTAAGATTTTTAACTCCAACCGTTGCTTGTATAATGCATGTCAATGTGGTCTAAATCTGGGATGCCCTGGGGCTAAGCAGATTAACATCAAATTTTCTTCATTTTCATCAAATTGTTTTTAACACTAATATTTATTTATAAATAATGTTTCTTGAGCACCAAATCAGCATATAAGAATGGTTTCAGAAGGACCACGTGACGTGACACTGAAGAAATTATGCTGAAAATTGAACTTTGCTATCAAAGGAATAAATTACATTTCAAAATGTATTACAAAAACAAAACTGTTATTTTAAATTTCAAAAATAAAATATTTTACAATTACACTGCTTTTACTGTATTTTTGATTAAACAAATGCAGACTTCTTTCATAAACATTTTTTTAAAATCATACCGATCCCCAACTTTTGAATGAAACTTATCAAATAAGCATACCATACGTGTCTATATGTTCACTAGTGTATCTTTGGATTTGTCACCTCACAGATGAGGTCTTGTTGGTAGAAAGCGGGGGTGCCTGAGGCATGTATTGTCAGGATGCAGAGAACACTCTCCCCTGGTGCAAGACGACCACCCTCAGGACGGATCGTTACAGTCTATGGTTACAAACAAACACGTGATATGTATGGAGTATACTGGCCATATTATGTAATCAATTACATTTCTTTCTTTGGAGCACAAAAGGAACATTTCTGAAGAATCATGCAGCTCTTTTGCACACTGTGACAGTTTATAGTTCCAGGGTGACAGTTAATTTCAGTCAAGCTCCAAAAAACAACATAAAAGTGGCTTATATGACTTTTGCACTCGTTTTGAAGTATTTTTATTGTTTAAAAAATAAGAAAAAACCCTACTTGGATTTAAAAGATTAAAGAATTTAAATTGTTGCATGATATAATACTTCAAATCTACATACCTGCTGGCATTCTGTGCTTGTTAAGTTCCACTTATACAACACTTGGTCTGTGTATGAGACATTGGTCAAAAAAAGGATGCGTGTACTTCGAGAGCACACTGGGATATCACCAAAACACACTCTCTCTTCTGACAGGAACACCACCTAAACACACACACACACAATAAGAAAATATTCTTGCTTTCGTTTATTGTGGAACATGTCTTATTTATGGCTTGTATCATAAAGCATTTTCTTACTTGTCCAGGTACTGGGATCCTTTGTGTGCAAGGCACAGTAATACGTCCATCCTGTACTTGAATGGGTTCTGCCTCTCTTTTGTCAAAGCCTTGGCCCTCAAAGGTTACAAACATGCTGTCCCCCTCCACCACACGAATAGGAATGTCCACCTGTAAAACATCAAAGCACCTTTAACACTTTAACACCAAAACACTTAACATTATGCATATTAATATTACCAGAAGCTGTATCTCTTGGATGTCACAACAGAGAAGAAAAGATTATCTCAATTTCCATTTCACTCAAGAGGAAGTTATTGTGGACTTGAGTTACTAACACTGTATGTTTTAGCCTCCAGTGGGGAGAAGATCCACTCCACTAGGGCGGTGTGGCCTGGCTCGATCTCTCCACCAGGGTTCAAACACTGTAAGATTGGGTGACTGAAGTTCTCCTCCATCAGCTCCTCCAGTGGAGTGGTGTCAATGTGGTACCTCAGTGGGAGAGTGCCAGCATTATACAGTTCATACACCTGTGTAGATTAAACATTTAGCACATTTTGTGAATATTAAAACAGATTATTTCTAGCATATGACTGTGACAATCTGCCAATAACTAAACAATTAATAAAAAGTTTTTTTGTGGTTTATTCACTTTTAGGTTCTCAACCTTTTTGAATCCAAGGCCACCATTCTCCATAACAATATTCGGAGAACCCCTTAATCTATGAACACTCAAAGTTTATATACATTCAATACAGCAAAAGCTGCTGTCCAATCACAACACGGGAAGCGCTGGCCCAATCAGAACTCATTACCTGTTTCTGAAGGAGAGACTTCATAGAACAAGGAAATCATCAGGCCGTTTTTAGGACAGAGAAAACAGCGCTGTACAGATAAGTAAATTGTGTGGAAAAATACTGTTTTTTTTTTCACACGTGAAACATGAACTCATGTTATATTGCACACTGTAAACATAATCAAAGCTTCGAAAACACGCGAAGAACGGGACCTTTAATACCTGGTTTGTATTATTTTAAACAATTTTAAATCACCTTGAGGCCCTCTTGGCTGGTTAGCATAACCCTGTAAGCCCCTGCTGATAGATAGTACTTCAAAATATACCACATATTTCTGATTATATAAACATTTTGGCAAGCAGCATATAAATCTATAATAATAATAATAACAATAAAATATTATAGTATATACCTTCTGCATAATTTATAATTAATCTCGGCCAGTCCTTCGGGACATTGCCGCTGTCTCTTATGTAGATAATGGTTACACAGATTAATATAATTAATTTGGGGTATATCAGACCAGCAATCTTTGGTTTTATTAATCTATTACATGTTCCAGAACAAATACATTTTGGTTAAGGGGAAAATTAAGTTTCATAACTTTATATTGAGACTATATTTAACTTAGGTCTTGTATGGCCTACTGGAGCTTAGTAATTTATTTAAATATTACTGTTCAATAGATATTATTTTATATAAATATATGCCATATTTGGTATTGTAAAAGGGTCCGTCAGTGATTGCAATAGTTGACTTCAGTGAAATTTACATTATAAAACCACTAGATGGCGGCAAAGACCGTCTTTATGAGTGAACAAGGAAGTTGTTTCAGCACTGTCAATCTTTTAAAAGGACAAAGACAAAGATATCGCTTTCCTCAGCGGACTCTCAAACATATTTTTAATGGATATAATAGTGACATGAGTGAAGAATGAATGCTATATAAGATGCAGTTAATACGCTTGTTTAGTTCATCTCGCTCTCATAATACTATACATAATAAGCTTCAATGAAGCGAATCAGCGTTCCTTCGTTACTAGTTATAAAGTGACGTTTTATTATTAGTAACATAGGCTTGGGCTCAAATGTTAAACTGTCAACTCGAGATTTCAATCCGTGGCTCAAAAGAGGTTTTAAAGACAGCCTTGTTTCTGATTTATATACACACTTTTGAGTAGCCTGACAAGCCAGACCCACATCAAGATGTTTGGTCTGGAAACTCACCATTGACAGGGCTCAATCCGAGGGGCGGGATAAACGGTTATCTTTCAAACTCCCTCTGCACGGCATGCATGCAGTATTGGATAACGTTACAACCAACCAGAGCAACGAAGGTGAAGCAGAGCTAGTTGACAGATTAAACTTTCGCCGTATCCGGTTGGCAAAACTCAAAACACATCTTCCCTTCTTATGAATGACTTCAGTGCCGTTCTTTGTTCTTTTCTCAGAGAAAAGCTTAACTCCAAGTCTTCCAGAGTAGCGGTCAAAGCTGATTCAAAAGACCGCCGTTTGTCACTGTCTGTGTTTACTAGTAGCACGCAAGCGCAACTCAGCCATCATTATGTTAAGCCCCACCCACCGACTCTATACACGATGTGATTGGCCCGACCAGAGTTTGGCTTTACAGCTCAGAAGTGTATTGAGAGTTGCTAGACTCTCTAGAATCTAGATTAGATTTGCTGCCGCTAGGATGCGTCTAGATTTCTAGGCTAACTTGCGAGAGCTTTCAGAAGAAAGACATCAATTCAGGTAACCTTTACCAACCTGTTTGGGGGGACTGAACCCACCAATTGCCATCGGGGCAAAGATGTGCCGATTGGAGGAAAGGTGAATGTAGCGTCTATCTCTTTCCACAGTTATTCCTGTAAAATTCAGCTAAAAGTTCCAAGAACAATCAAGAATTATTTACATATATTGTTTGTTAAAAGCTGTGCAAATGAAAATAACCACTTATCTCACCAGTATCTCTCGTCCATGTGAAAGTTTCAACAAGACAGGAAGACGATCTATCCCCACAAATTCATGACTGGGAGAGAAGCATATGCCTTTTAGTTTCCTGTTCATCATAAAACAACACTTCAGTGCAGAAGCACTACTGTTTTATATTTCCGACCTGTATGTGAATTGCACTGTCCTCTGTTGACCGGGCTGGAGTTTACCAGAGCGTGGGGAGATGGAGAAAAGCCTGTGCTCCTGAATCTTCATCAGGTGGAGCTCAGATGGACTGAAATCTCCAGTCTCAGCCCAGTACTCCAGCTCAATTTGTTGGTCCTCTGGGAACAAGAAAGACCTAAGGGAGACCATTTTGATCGTTTCTTTATATTGCCAGTGTGACTTTATTTACTATCTATCGGCTATCGATAGAACTATCGGCAGACCAAGTTATGATGCTCACCACTCTACAGGAATACTTCCTGGGTTCTTAAACAGAAGCAGAATACTGGTGGGGTCGAAGCCCAGGGGAGCAGCACTGAAGTTAAAATCCGTCATGGCTGAAGTGAAGATGGGAGGGCAATGTCGAAAACTGCAGAAGGTTTTAATAGACATCAAAAGAAAGAGGGGTAGAAAGAAATCTCTGAATTTATGACTGCTTTAATTGGAGCGTAACAAAAACAGTACTCTGTTTAAAGTATTACCTGTGTCTAGTGGGCACCCTGAAGGTGAGCTCAGATGGGCTGGGATCTCTGCGTAGATAAGTGTTGAGTGCATCCAGATTGAAGAGGCGCCAGAGCTGCAGTTTACTCAGCCCCTCCACACTGCCACACCTACGGACATCCATCACCTCCAGGGTGGGATACACTCCCTCAGCCTGTATAAGGCATATAGATTGGGGCTCTCCTCCCACAGAGTCTGACCACCAGAAAAAAACAAGTTTTATATTGTGCAATTCTCTCAACTGCTCAAAATGGCATATTTTAGACTAACTTTATGATAAATGTGTTAATAACCCAATTGAAAATACAAGTATGAGTTCATGCTGGTTCACGTTGTTTATTCTGGTTAGGGTGGTCAATGCTGAACTTTTGAAGGTTGCAGTATGCAAGGTGTTTCAATATCATCTAATATTGTCTAACCATGCAAGCACAAAATCACAGTTTAATCCATAAACAGCATTATTTTTTTAGTACACTACCAGAGGCATTGAGGATGTGGTAACTGATGGTCCAGCAGTAATGGGCTCTGCGAGCTGGTCTCACTGTGCAGCGGATCGGTAGCCTGCAGTTAGCAGGTATGGTTCCCTTTACATTCTCCATCTCTAAAACTAAAAAATGAAAGCTTGATTGACTTGACAGACAGAACAGCAATCATATGTACTACATAAAATATCTACACGACAAAAGTTTGGTTTCAAAATATTGTGGGATATTATTACAATTAAATTTTCATTTAGTTTCCTATTTTATTTTAAAATGTAGTTTATCTTTCTAATGGCAAAGCTGAATTTTCAGCAGCCATTAATTCAGTCTTCAGTGTCACATGATCCGTCAGAAATCCTTCTAATTTGCTGAGAACAGTAGAGAAATATTTTTCCTGCTTAACATTTTTTGTGGAAACCGTGATACACTTTTACAGGATCCTTTGATGAATAGAAAGTTCAAAAGAACAGCATTTATTTCAAATTGATTTTTGTTTTATAACCATGTAAGTCTTTACTGTCACATTTTAATACATCCTTGATTAATAAAAGTATACATTTTGTAAAAATGTATTAAAAAAAAAAAACAGTCATCCCAACCCCAAACTTTTGAACAGTAGTTTACATACTGAATATATACAGTGAAGCATTTAAAGTGAGACAGAGTCCTGGAAATGCCACTAAACATATTTTTAAGGAAAGAATAGTAAGTCAACAATGTAAATGTCTCCTACCCAAAGGATCTTGAGTCATGTCTTCAAGTAGGCCTGTATCAGTGATACTTTGCTGTGTGGTCAAAGAGTAACTGACGGCACATAAGCTGCTGTTCAGTAGAGGGACTTCAAATGACTTACAGCTTTCCACCAGCACCTCGCCCAGATCTATAACTGGGTGCTCTGCCTGGGAAACATTATTTTAGAAAGTTACAAACAGTTGACAATATTTTTTATAGAATACTGCGCACTTCCAACCCATTCAACCCACACAACTTTTCTTTGAAAGGTCACTTATCAAATGTAAGCAAATCTGCGTCATTGATAATGCAAACTCTGTTGTACAGATGATCAGATGTTCTTATTTCCATTCAAGCACAAAATACTATTTAGATCAATCTCTAATTATGTTAAATATCCCCTGATAGCACACGCACATCACAGAGACTTCTATTTGAAAAATGCATTTAATGCATGTAAAACTGCTTTATAAAAATGTTTATCAGATGTTACAACAGATGTCTTCCAAATGAAGGGTTCTTTAACTGACATCTTGGAGATGTATGATCATGATCATCAACACACCTGGAGAGAGCCTTTGGATGCCAATCCGACAGCTTTAATGGTAAGGCGGGACTTCTTGCATTGTGGTGTTGGGACAGGCCAGAACGTGAGACTGGGCTTCATGTTGTACATCATCTCCTCCTTTGGGGCAAATGACCACGTCTGTACCTGAAAACAAACAAATGCTTTCAGTCAATAATATTGAAACTACTATGCCCCAAAACACCACGCTGCAGCCTTACCTTGGATTCATTGGGCTGGAGAATGCCTGTGTCTGGCAGTACAGTCAGAAACCTTTGGTCAGATCCACACAGCCTCCACTTGAACTCAACCGGCACCCTGCTCAGATTCTTCACCCGCAGCGTTCGCTCAGAGCGGGAGCCCACTGCTGTGGGCTGAAAGAACAGACTGCCACCCTCCTCCACACTCATGGAAAGCTTCTCTGCTACAGCAACCACACTCAGTACCTACAAAAAGATTCATTTGTAGGCTAAAATGGACCCTCAAAACATGCTACATCTTTGCTTTTTAGTGATATTTAGAAACTTCCATTTGGCAAATGAGTGACTGAAACAATTTTCATGATTCTAGATTATTCTAGTCAACTAAATGTGCTTCTCTGTTGCTCAAAATGTTTCATTACTCACCCAATTGGCTTTAACCACTCTGGAAACTCTACATAATATTATTTATATACTTCTGTTAACATTGTTAACCTGTGTGTGATTGGGGCTGGCATTCAGCTGTAAAGTCAGAGGGATACTGAAAGGGTGATCTGGAGATGGAGTGCATCTGAATGTGAGGATCTGGTGGCTGCCAGGTGGCAGCAGACCACTAGATGGCAGCACACATACGGATGGACATTCCTCTGGGTCCAGTCTGAAGATTAATGGCAGGTCTCCAGTATTCTGCAGGAGAATACTGCGGTATGATGCCTGTTTCAGTGCAGGGAATACCTGCAGGGAGATGGATGGTGTAAAAAGTATATTTACATACAATATCTTTAATTTATGCTCTATCAATACATATTGGCTGCGTCCAAAAGCTTAGGCAGCTGACTTGTTGCCTTGCTGCCCTATCAGGAAATTACTTTGCAAGCAGTGAAGGATTCAACTGTACGTCCTTGAGATATCGATCAGATGAAGGTATCTCAGTAAACAGGATGTGGTATGAGCATTAGATTCAGATGTGCCTTCCTACCTCCGTATGCTGCCTGCAGATGCAGTGTTTTTCAGTTTTTAAACACAGCCATTATTTTAAAAGATGTCACCATTGTCAGACTCACAACTTGAGGGTGTTGAAGAGAGAAGTTGGGGATGAAGTGCTCTTTTCCAGGCTGAAACGACTGACCGCTCACCCTGACTGTAAGGCACCATGGTGGACACAGAGTCTGATCCTCCACATTTCTATGATCCCTCAGAACCTGGGGATGACAAAAACTAAATTCAAGTCAAGTAAAAGGTCTACTGTTGCACTAAACTACTGTTACACCAGCTCTAACCAGCATAAACCAGCCTGAACCAACATGGAATTCATGCTGATTTATGCTGGATTTTTTCAGCAGGGTACTGTTGACTGCAAATACTGCTGACTGCTTTAACATTCATGAATGTCTTAATTTAAAATCTGATCACAAACTAACATTCCTTAGTATCAGTTACTTAACATTCCTTAGTAACTGATATTGCTGGTAAAAAAATATGTTCTTCACGTGCTGGCTAAAATTAGGGAAATGCGTTCACATTTAATTGGCAGTCATAATATATTATGCACAAGATGAACTTCTATCATTAATTTATTCATAAATAAAACTTGTGATGGTTTTCTATGCACAATTTTTAAATTCACTGAATGTGGACAAAGAAATTTCTCATTGTCTTCACTAACATTGGTAGTCACCAGATCTTAATTGCATATAGTTTTCAGTTTAAAGACATTTCGTCAATTCGTTAGTTGAAAATGAATGACTTCAGGTCCCTCTTTCACCGTGGATTACTGTCAGTGTGAACATCCCTTTAGTCTCACATTACCTTGTAAAAAGTGAAACACTCAAGCTGTGCTGCATGGAAGACGTTCTGCTGGCTGGGACTGTATGTCACTCTGAAGGCTGTGGTCTTTAGAGGGCCCAGCTCACAGGAGAGAGGAGAGATGGAGAAAGGGGATTCGGCTCTATTGGACCACAGCAGACAGATCTTGCCCTTGGTGTGGTTGGTGATAGAGACTGACTTAGATGCTGGGCCATCATAAAAAAGGAGCTCAGAGGGCTGAACTGTAACATGGGGAACAGGGAATCGGGTGGGGTTTGAGGTGTTGTAAAGTTCTGTTTCCGCCTCAGGTGCTGAATTTACATGGAAATACTCCTCCAGAGGACTACGTGGGTTGAAGGGAGCTGCGGAATTGTGAGTGTCCTCTGCTGGAATCTAAGGGCATTTTTTGTGAATTAGAAACAGAGAAACAGAGATTAGGTTAGGGTGTTGGTCTAAGAATTTAAGAGAAACCAAAGGAAATCTGACTTAACTCTTAGATGTGAGAAAATGTGTATGTTACACCACAGTGCATATGGACAAACACACACCTCCTGCATTTGCAATGCACCGCTATCATCCAGTTTTAATCTGTGTTCTTCCAGTAAGGCACTCAGTAAATCAGGAGGGTAACAAGTGAGCCCTCGTAGCAGATTTAATCTGTAGACGCTCAGGTGTCTGGGCTTTAAAATGGCTGGCTTCATTTGTTCTGAGTGACAGGTGCCAATCAAATCCAGAAACAGTGGATCCTTTAATAAGAAAAGCAGAACTACACGATCAATCAAATGAGAACGAGTTAAGAAAGTGTAGACATTCAACCAACAAGCAGACAGACAAGACAGATGGATAGACAGACAAACATACCCTGTGCAGCAGCAAACAGATCATTTTCTTATGATAAGCTATAGGGTGATGTGGTCGGAACTTCACATGCAAGGTAAGTTTGCTGTTGCCTGGCAGAGAGCCACAAGGCTTATCAACACTGAACACACTATGGCTGCTAGTGCCAGTGTCCACATCAAACTGATAATGAGCCAATACTGCAGAAGAGTTGATGATTTGAACATTGTGTGTGACCTCTGTGTCCTCCTCAACACAGCCAAAATCTAGTACAGAGGTATTTAGAGAAACTATTGGACCTATAGTGGACAGAAGAAAACAATCAAACCACATTTAATATATTTATAAGCAGATGTTTGGAAAGCTCTTACTGTAGGGCTATGTATTGTACCTATGCAGGTGCCTGACACTTTGAGCAGGTCTTTGCTTATAGCCCCAGGACAGGTAAGACAGAGGTAGTCTACACTTATGCTGTCCACTGTGAGTGGGCAGAAGCAGACAGGGACTTTCAACACTGATTGTGGTGCGATTTTCCCCTCATGCACCTCACAATGGAATACAGACTCCAGGAGAGGGGGTCGTCTCAACCAGGACAGACTGAATGTTGTGCCAACCTAATGGAAAAAGAGAGTGAGAGAGAAATATCAGAGTAATGTCTAAATATTCAATCAGCAAAGAAAGCAGGGTGGTAGGAAACATACAGTGGAGAGGTTGTAGATCTCAAAGTGCTTTTCAAGAGAGTCTCCTACTGCCACACTTCCAAACGCAAGCACCTTACAGCATTCCTCCTGTCCCATGGAGCCGATTTGGAGGTGGGGATACTTGGCTTTGGAAAGGAATTTAAATGTGATGTGAGTCATTTTTTGACATTAAATATTTTCTCCCAGTTTAATATGGAGCGGCTATGTAACGCTATAGCTCTGCAGTAGTAACATTCCTCCTGCATAGCAACAATGGCTCAAACAATGGCATGAATTTGAAACAGCATTATATGTTTGGCTAACCAATGAATAGTCATTATTTTTGTAATATAGTGCAATAGTGACAGCTAAAGGGGACTTAATTAGTTTTTTTGTTTTGTTTAAATCGATAAGTATTTCTTTGCCATGAACCTAACCAAATATGAATCTCAGCTTTGTAAACTATTATTTGAAGGAAAAAATATGTGAAAATCAGCCAAACAAAATGTACAAGACTGTGTACTTTAAGAGGCAATTAACTATTATCCCATAAAGCACTTAAAATTACATAATTTAATAAATTTATATATATATATATATATATATATATATATATATATATACATATATATATATATATATATATATATATATATATATATATATATATATATATATATATATATATATATATATATATATATATATATAATTTTTTTTTTTTTTTTTTGTGAATGGTTACAATTAATAAAAAAATCTCTTTTAAATGTGTGTAAATGATTAATTCATTTTTCACAAATATATATTAATTTTGGGAGTGTAGGGAAACTAACTTGACTAGTCATTCACAATGCTTTATAGGAGTACACTCTCTTGTCCTGTTTTGTTTGCTGTGGTTCTGTGAGCAGTGAATCTTCAGGATTTATGGGTAGTGTAATTTTTCTGGAATTTGGCTTTTAAAACTAGTAGAAATTGATTTCTTTAAAGAAATTTTACAATTTGTATTTTTATAGGTAATATTGTAGTGTTTACTATAAATTATTTATCTGTGCACTTCATTAATTTTTAAAAATGTATTTTCCCATAGACCGTAAAAAAATATGGACGACTCGACATCATCCGTTTCCGCTTGGCAGATTTGAAGCTTTCAGGAGGCCTTGCACTGCGCGGACATCTTGGGACCGAGTCTGCGCAGTAGCGATTTCGGGACCGGAGTTGCGCAGTAGAGCGCAGGAAGTAAAGCAGGAAGTACAGTCGCGATATCAAAAGCCCGCCCACACTCTCGCAGATGCAGAACAATTAATTATGTTGGTGTGAAATAAACAGTTATGGAAATGTAGAAATTAAAGCTAAAGCTCTAATCTGCTCCCAAAAATTCCGAAAAAAGTCCGTTAGTGCCTCAGTGACAACTTCACTCAGAGAAGCCGTCAGTCTCAGCTGTCAATCATGACGTCACAACCCCCGTTTTTATAGCATCAAATAACTAACTCAAACTAAACTTATTTTTAAAACGAACACCTGAAATGAAATCATCGTGATGATAACTGCCTTCAGTGACATAAACTAACTTTGGGGAAAATGTTTTGAAGTGTAATTTTATTATTTAGTTTTCCTCGCGTCCATTAGAAAACACAGAGGGGCAGCTATACTGGGACCGGTCACCGGGGGGCGATCGAGGCGCGAAAGCTTCAGTAAATGAGAGGGAGACTGCAGGCTTGTATTTACCCTTATAATCTTAAATCAAATACATTAACCTCCCCTCCCCCCTCTAAATGACTTCTCTTCTCTCCCGGTCATGTACTATTGCGCGGGGCGGGGCTATCGCGCTCTATCTCGTTTCTGTGCCTCTCAGATGCCTGTCGCTGAGGGCATTCAAATCTGCCTCCATTTTGTTAGCAACGCCCAACTTTCAACGATCCAATCATTTCCCGAAGGACGAAGGACGTTTCACTCGGCTATACGTCACAATAAGGAGAAAAAGATGATCTCAACTTACGTTTCATGCCGACTTTAAAAACATTTATCTCCCTTTGCTTTAAACTTTGAACGTTGTAACTTTACAGGTGTTGTTTATGCTCAAACAGCAACATTACACACTAGCTAAAGGTAGAAAAGTGAAATCGTGTTTAACCACCCCTTTAAAAAAAGTTACTTAAATGTCCTTATGTAAATAAAGCCTAATTCTGGCTTAATCTAAGCCCTGCCTTTGAAACCGGGCCTAAATGTGCTTTTTGAAATGTTGCAAAACCAAATTTTATACATCATCGGGCCCTATTTTAACAATCTGAGTGGATGGTATAAAGTGCATGGCGCAGGTGGTCTGAATCCACTTTTGCTAATAAAAAAAAATAAATCACAAATAAACGTTGCCATTGCCAGGCTCATGGACCAGAAGGGTTGTACCTCTTAATGAATCATGGGTGTGTTTTGGGCGTAACATGCAAAAAAAGCAATCAGTCTCATCTCCCATTCCCTTTAAAAGCCAGGTGTGCTTGCACTATGACGGATATGCTATTTACATGGTGGAATTTGCGAGCGGAAAGACTGAACGCTTCTCCAGAGAGGAATCCTTTTATTTTTAATATTTAAAAATGTTTGTGTGCTGCTGCGCATCCCTGTGAGTAATAAGCAGAGTGCACATTGTGCACCCGCCTACAGGTGCATATCACCAACGCGCCCTTTAAAAAACACAAAAAATTCTGACCAGGTTTTTGTCGGCAATGGCACAGTCATTTTCAGTCGCCTCAAAATAGCAATGTGCCAACAAACACTTAATTTGCTATTTAAAATATGTGGCTGATACTGCATCGGCCTGAACAAAAAACACTTGCGTCGCACCTGGCATTGCACTGTGCTAGGTGTATAATAGGACCCATTATCTTCTATAGCCCCGTTTCCACCTAAATTACCCGGAACAATTTGTACCAGGAAATTTTTCTCCCCCCAGACCTGCAACTGTCTGCGTTTCCACCGCGATCTAAAGTTCCGTGAAGATTAGGCAAATTAGTCCGGTGATGTAGGACTGCGTGTGACTGCTCCTCCAAGTCAGTGACGGACAGTAATCATTTTTGCGCGACCGCAAAAATGAACAAAAAATTATGACTTTTTTTTATACCGATTGAAAGATTTAGTGGACTGTTTACATGAGACGTTATCTAAACCGATATGGTGTTTGCATGTGATGACTTTCAATCGCAATCATTTTGTCACATGCAGTTTGTCTGCCGCATCAAAATTGTCAACGCTGTTTTCCCCAGCAGCTGGAATGTGTTGACTGTAGCCATAGCAACTCTTAACGGCCACCAGGACTAATACAGTATTATATAAGCTATTTATTTGTTGTAAATTGTAATAATCATCTCAGAAAAAAAAAATCTTCTGTCAGGCGCAGTTAAAGTAAAAACTGCCTGGGACAATATACGCTGTGTCATTATTCCAACATTATCTTCATAATTTACAAAATAAAAAGTTTACCCCTCAGAAAAATTAACTTTCCTCTCTTGTCAACATGAGCGCGGCGTGCGCTGTCACGTCATGTAAGGATGCACACTTAAAAGTAATCGGTCAGGTCGTTTACATGGTGAAAAATAGACTGTAAAACAATTAATTACGAGTATGGAAGAGATTCAAGCTGTGCTGCTTTTGCTGGTTATGTATAGGTTTACTAAAGAGGTAATTAACAACGACAGAAAAGAGCACTAATATGCAGATTCAGCAGCATGCAGCATATTCAGAAAGCTTGTAAGGCTAGATTTAAAATGACAATGTATATTATTATCAGCTATTACGAACATTGCACGTGAGATGGCTGAGACGAACGCACGCCATCAGACAGAGAGCAAGACTGAACGTAGACCGAACTTTAAAAGACTTTTAAAAATGCCAGCTGAAATAAAATGCTAAACCAATCAGCATGTTCAGCGCCCAAGTTCTGCCCTCGAAAGTTCCTGAACTTTGAAAAAGTACTACCTTGCGAGCAGGGCCGTTTGGAGTGGGAAATATTTACCCAGAACTTCATTTAGACCCTGGTTCCTGTGGTCAAAACACACCAAGTACCACCCAAAGTTCCTGGTTCCTGGGTAAAGTTCCTGCGGTGGAAACGTGGCTTATGACATTTATGGCCGGTTTCAAAGACAAGGCTTAAGCTAGAATGTATGTTTGGGGTGTTTTAACTAAAAGCAACTTGTGCTGACATATCTGAAAATATGTTAGTGCCATTTTTTTGGTCTCAAGACGAATACCAGGTGTTTTTTTTCTAAAGCATGTTTATAAAATCTACTTAAATGCCCTAATTGAATTAAGGCCTGATCCTGGCTTAATCTAAGCCTTGTCTGTGTAAATGGCCTTAATTGACGTTTGGAGTCAAACAGAAGCTTAGTGTACTCACACAGACCATGCAGAAGTACAGTACAGCTGCTCTCCCCATCATCTCCAAAAGCACAGCAGGCCTCAGCCTGGTACAATACAGCCTGCTGGGGTTTGAATTCTACTGTAACCCTGCATTCTTCTCCAGGCTTTAACTGTCCAGTCTCAGGGGACAGCTGGAATGGAGGATCCACAAACCACCTGAATCCTGTCTGCAGCTTACTAGCAAAAAAACAAACAAAAGTGCATTCACAGGTTTTAAAATTCTGCATTTTCTTTGCACTTTCTCTATTAATCAGGTACCTTTGTGACCACCTAGTTTCCCATAAAATAATACCCAAAGTACTACTATACTGTGAGATACAGAGTAGTGGAAATATTCCTTAGGTGGAAGCCGTATGCCCTTTAGCTAGGCAAACACATCTTTACCTGGAATTCCGGAAGAGGAAACTGGTTTGGGAGCTGTGCTGGGCAGCACAGGGAGGCAGCATCACCGTGTCTGGAACCTCCAGGGCATGATGAGGAATCACAGCTCTCAGAGATACCTGGAATGTGCCTTCCTTACCCTGAAACTCTATAGTGTCCACATACTCACACTGGAAAGAGCAAGGCAAAAAAGAAGGGTAAGAATATATATATATATATATATATATATATATATATATATATATATATATATATATATATATATATATATATATATATATATATATATATATATATATATATATTGATGTGCATATTAATGTCAATACATTACAGGTCTTCTAGTCATGCAAATAAGATCTCAATGATATAACAAGTTTTAAAATGATACAACAAATCAGAACCACAAGCAAATAAAACTTTACTTTCTCAAGAGGCTTAAAAGTAACTGGGAGCGAGAAAGATGTTCCTGGGCTCAGAAGGATGGATTGAGGAAATGGTGTGCTGAAGAACTTGGACTCAGGAGGTCTGTAATTGATCAAATAAAACAAATATGTCAGTATTAACACTATGTTCAAAAATTTGGAATCAAGAAAGATTTTTGTAAATATGTTAATACTTTTATTAAGCAAGGATGCATTAAATCGATTAAAAGTGTCAGGAAAGATAATAGAATTTCCTCTTTTTACATTTGAACTTATTATTCATCAAATAATCCTGAAAAAAATGTATAGGAGTTCCAACAAACATTTTAAGCACCAGAAACTATTTTTAACATTAATAAATAATAATAAGAAATGTTTCTTGAGAAGCAAATCAGCATAGAATGATTATTGGAGGATCACGTGACACTGAAGACTGGAGTAATAATGCTGAAAATTTAGTTTAGTGCCATCACAGGAACAAATTACATTTGAAAAAATATTCAAATAGAAAACAGTTATTTAAAACTACAATAACATTTCACTATTCATTATTTGAAACCATAAAATGTCCCCAAACTAATGACGTCTTGCCAGTAAACCTGTCTTAAATAATGTAAAAAGTAATTTAATGAGGTATCGTTTTAATTGGACTGACCTGAAGGTGAGTTTCTGGAGTTTTCTATGAATGCTTGTAAGGAACAGAGATCTGGTATACTCTAGTCCTGGCTCCCAGCCCTCCCAGACCAGTTCAGCACAGGTCTCCACCCCAAAGAAGCAGTTTTTGGTTTTCTTCTGAAGCCTCCCAGATCTGAGGCTTGAGACCCTCTGAAAACAAAGTAGTCTAATCATAATGTCTATTGTCTTTTTACTCCAGCAGAGGGCAGTGTATTTCAGCAAAGTATTTTAGCAGACAGATAGCAGAAAGGCAATACAAAATCTGTCAATGTATTAAAAACAGCAGACCAAATGAAACATGATTAAGTAAGACCAATTATAAGCATGAATGAATAAGAAATAGAAGCTAGATGTCACTGGTAACTACAAATTGTAAAGGTATTTTTTATTCTGAAAAAATACAGTGTTTTATGTTTATATACAGGAAAACATTACTATTTTTATGTTTTCGAAACAAGTCTCTTATGCTCATCAAGCCTGCATTTGTTTGAGCAAAAATATAGAATAATAAACTGTAATATAATGAAATATTATTACTATTAAATACTATAAATTTTAAATAACTTTTTTCTATTTTAATATACCGTAAAATGTAAATTGTAAAACGTAAGTGTTGAAAGCATTTGTAATGCTTAATATTTTTTGGAACATGTGATACTTTTTTCAGGATTTATTGATCAATAAAAAAGTTTTTTAAAAAGTAAAAAAAAAAAAAAAAACAATTGTATTTTTGATTACATAAATAAAGGTTTGATGAGCATATGATACTTCTTTCAAAAACATTTGACCAGTACTTTATATGTGTTGTGTTTTATAACTGTTTTATAACTTAAATTTCCCTGTCTACAATTTGGCTGAGAATGTTGTGGGTTCCATTATCAACTTCCATTTAGTGTGACATCTTTTTCTGCACAAAAATAGCAGACTTATTTTTAACTTTCAAAACACCTTACACATCTTACATTTCTATGTGGGTTGAGTGCGACTCCAAAGGGGATGCCTGAGCTCAGAGGATTCACTGGATTATCCGTCAACATTGCAACTAAAACAAAACCAACAGGGGTCATTAGTGCTGTATTCGCGGAATTAAAATAGTAAATGTACCTTTTATATCAAATTAGATTAACCAGACATGGCTGTAGTAGCCTACCTGAAGGATTTGGGACTTTTTCAGAGATTTACCTAAATTTTCACAGTCTGACTGATATTATGAAAATATAAAGTCCAATATAAAGTCCATGCATTAGGCAATACTATTACTTTAAACAGCTGCATACTAAAGTGATATTTACATTTATTGGAAAAGCAGGATATGTTATATGACTGAGGTTAACTGAGGCTGGTGTAAATGTATGACCCTGTCACTCATTTCTTTACCTCTTATTAGCTTAAGTGATTTGCCTTATGGAAATCAGTGACAGCTAAGGTGATTGCCTCAGAGGATCATCAAATGAAATGTTATTGATAAAGATAGCGTGGGTTTTCAGTTTTAGATTTATAACAAGCGTTGGTTGACAAGGCGTTAAAGTTGCATACATCCTGTAATTCTGGTCAAATCAATCATAAATTCGATTGCTAAACAATAAAACAGTTTATCAAGTATTAAATTCACGCGCTAACATTTCCTTATACCACAACAATCACAAAACTCGCGTTATTTTTACGTTATGCAGCCTACTAAAAACATAACTTACCGCAGTAGATTTATTTAATGCAGTTATATCTCAAACAAAACAAGAAAAATCAATAGAAAGGTGTCGGTTTATTTGTTTCGCCATGCTGAAAGTTTTACTCCCAGTTCAGTTGTGTTCGAGCTCCATGACAACGCCGACGGAAACAGCTAAGGGACATTATACACACAGAGAGACTTTTTTCTTTTTTTTCAACAGTAGCCTCAGGTGAGATCGAAATGCAGGTGCAGTTTTCCAAATGAGTGATAAATGTTCACAGTTTGCCTCTTTGAGTGCTCGAGTTTCCTTTGGTTTGGCAGGGTATTTATTCCCGTCACTGCAATGCATTTAATCAACATATAAATATGTCCAATTCTTGCTTGGCCGAGATGGAACACTGCACCTTCTCTGCTTTAATATTTAATTGTTGGCCTTACACCACACCCCTGTAAAAATTCTCTTTTGGTCATTGAGGTAATTCATCTTTTCAAATTAAATGGCCTGGTGACATCAGCATAAGGAGTAGATTATTTTACTTTTCCTTCATTAACTTAATTATTTGCCTATCAGTAAACCCCCCTGAGTAATTCATATTTGAGAGGCTGAGGCCATAAATATCAGGCCCCACGTTGTTTATAATGCACTATAGATTCATCTGCGCTTTAATCACCATCTCAGTCAGCTAGAGGTTAAAAGGGAGAGGAGAGTGGGGCGATGAATATGTAGGATGGCTGGGGGTAATATTCATTTACAGTTTTAAACCTTTCACTGCAAATGCGAAAGCCTATAGGCTATATATATTTATATTTGTTAAAAAATATTGTATGCAGCATTTTCATATCTTGAAAAAAGGTTCAATGACAGCAAGTGAGAGAATACCTGAAAATCATCTTCAATTTTGTTTATTTCCCTTTGTCTCCGAGTACATATTTTACCAGCAGTTTTTGAAGGTCACACAATCCTTCACACAGAGTCCTGATATCAGTTAAATAAATTAGATATATAATCTATAACAGTTAAATAACATTAAAGACACCAACAGCAATAACATGACATAAACTAATGGACTAACTAACGAACCGTTCACAGTTTGCCCTTGTTCAATATTTGCTGAGGATTTAGCAGTTCCTCAGTGTTTCTTAGTCAATGGTTACTGGAAAAGGGCTGACACTGATGACCTCTGGACAATCTTCTGTTCCTCAGCATCCACTCAAACGAAATGTGTTCAAGAGACCAATGAGCACAGGTGTCAGCCTGTGACTTTTAGTGGAAAGGCCTCCTCATTTGGTTCAACAGCTTTTTTTTCTCAACCAAAATGTAAAGAGTTTGATCACATAAGAAAAAAAGTTAGTTTAAAATAGTGTACATTTGCAGTTTACAAGCAGCCTTCAAGAAAAAAAATATTAAGTGCAAATAAACTGGAAGACCATTTTCATGAATTATTATAAAAGTCCACCCAAAAATGAAAATGATCCCATAATTTACTCACCCTGGCCCAGGTGTATATGACATTCTTCTTTTAGACTAATACAATTCCGGTTAAATAATAAAATGGCTAACCCAAGCATAATAATGGCAGTGAATGGTAGCCCAAAATTTGAAGTGCATCCATCCATTATAAAAGTAATCCACACAGCTCTGGGGGTTTAATAAAGGCCTTATGAAGTGAATCGACACACATTATAGCGTGTTAAATAGGGACATTTTTCTTACACAAACCCATAGATCCACTTTTCCCTGGAGCCGTGTGAACTACTTTTATAATGCATGGATGTGCTTTTTTGGGCTTCAAATTTTGGGCTGCCATTCACTGCCATTATAATGCTTGGAAGAGCCAGGACATTTTTAATATAACTCTGATTGTATTTGTCTAAAATTAGAATATCATATACACCTAGGATGGCTTGAGGGGGAGTAAATCATGGGATAATTTAAATTTTTGGGTAAACTATCCCTTTAAGAATTTTTGACTATTAAGCGTCCTTCTGAATATTCCTCGCCAATGAACTTAATTTTGACATCAACAGCTTTCAGTCTTGAGGTGTTGGATTTTAAACCTTGATGTAGTTAGCCGTCCAATTCATGAATGGACATGCAGAATATACAGATGCCAATAATTCCTCATAACCCTAGCCTGATCTTTCGGTCTCCTCCGATCTCTTCCAGGTCGTCGTCAGAGTAAGAGCCATGAGAGCTGTAGCTCAGAGCGGAGCTGTGCTGCAGGAAGTCCGAAGGGTGAGTTAAGCTCACACCTACGTTAATGGATTTTCGGAACTCTTCCTCTTCTTCTTCATCATCTTCCTCCTCTGCATCCAGATCCTCATCGTCATCGTGTGCTCTGCAGCGACTGAGGTCTTGGGGCTTGTTTCCTCTCTTGCCCGTCTTACAGCCATCTGTTTCCAGCTGTGCAGCCTGCTCTTTAGCTTTACGGCTGCGCTTCCACTTCATCCGTCTGTTCTGGAACCAAATCTTCACCTGGAAAATACAGAAAAACATCACAATCATTTACATAAATGTTGATCCTTTTGAGAATATTCAAGAGCTTTTTATTTGAATGATGTTTTTGATTTTTAATATTTTTTTCCCCTTATCCCTTTTTTCTCCCAATCCAATTTCATGGGACACGATTTTATGAAGTGATGATTTCATATAAATTTGTAAAATGTGATTTGTATAAAAACATAATTTTGATTTAAAAAAGTATGAAGGTCCGCCCCTAAACCTAACCAGCAGTGGGTCGTAAGCAGATTGTACAAAAATATACATTTGAGATTGTTTTGCTCTCTCCTCACCTGTGTCTCCGTCAGCATGAGAGATGTGGCCACTTCGAAGCGTTTGGGTCGTGATAGGTACTTGTTGAGTTTGAACTGGTTTTCCAGCTCTAGCAGTTGCTGGCTGGTGAAAGCTGTCCGTGGTCTCCGGCACTTTCCAATCAAACCAGATTGAGGTGCCCCTGAAAAGAGAGTTTGTTGATAAAGGAGGTGTAAGACTTGTGCCAAAAAACAAAGACATACGGTACAGACACCAAGCAGACGCAGCAAACAAGAACATATTCACCTCCCCTAATAGATAATGATAACAGCTTTACTACGGTTTATTGTTGATGACAGGACTGGGAGATATTGCTTTAGCGGGACAATAAAACACCAGAGAGCACCATTAACTTAATGAAAATTCAATAAATGCTACCAGATAACTTTATTGATGAAGCTCAGACCGTTTTAAGTGTTTCTTTATAGTTTTCCTTTCGATGAAGGCTGTTTTAATGGAGTTGTCATTTATGATGCTATAAAGACTTGAAATAAAAAAGTTTACATTATAGTTCCGTTAGCAGTAAATACTGATTCAATTATGCTAGAAAATATTTATGGCATGCAAGTTCATTTTGTTTTTGCAGAGAACATTAATTTGTTACATATTTATGTAATGTTATTTTACCTATATTTTTGGATACAAAACGTTTTATAAATGTAGGCTAAATATATTTGAAACATTGAGCAAACAATGTATAGCAAACTTAATAGAAACTCAGCATAGCTGAAAAAAATGTACAATTACATGCATTATAGTGGCATAAATTTGACCTTTTTCATTGCTCGACATATTTTTTTTAATTCTAAAATATAGGCTATTTAAAAAGAAAACCTTATGGAGAAGGGACACATACCGCTGTAGTCTGCCAGGCGAGGCATTATGAGTCCAGCCCGGAGCCAGTGTTCTAACGGAAATGAACCGGCCACGGCTGCTGCTTTCAGATGGTCCGGGTACGGATGCGCGAAACCAGAATACGCGAAGGTGGGATGCTGCGCTCCAAGTGCCGTGATGGAGTACATAGGTGAGGGATACATTCCTGGCATAGACCCTTGAGAAAGTGACGTTAATCCCGGGTGAGAAATGTTTAGCATGCCTGGTTTGAATGCCTGGTTCTGAAGCTGAAAAGCGCGAGTAGGAGAGTTTTGTGTCCGTTTGCATATTGCGGGCTCGATGTCAGTACCTTCATTGCACAGTCCCGTGGAATCCTCGCGAACTATCCGCTGAGAGCTCTCTGACAACAGAGCGTCTATTCGAAAGTTCTTCGACTTATCCATGGAGCCGAACTTCAACTGTCAAGTATAGGCTATAGGAGCTCAAATACGTTAATGAGTTTAAGAGTTCCTTTTTTTTCTTCACACTATATGCCTAAATTTACAATTAACTTTTACTTAGACCACCACTGACCTGACCGTTGGTGATGTTGTCTAAATCTTTATGACAGTTGTGGTGGATATTCTGTTGCTCTATAATACCCGTAACGCAACGTTATGCCTGGAGCGCGAGCAGGCATCTGTTTTTGACTGTCTCGCGCTCTAGCATGCTCCTCCTAAACACTCTCTGATTGGTTCATTTGGATGCCCTTATATTTGAGACTCTTACAATACATTCCAATTAATTCACTGCACATGCATTTATTTCAACATCAAGCCATAAAATTCAGATCTCTTACGACTTATCAGTCGATCATATATAGGCTAGGCTATCGTCTACACAAGATTTGTTCAAAAATTGATCTTGTAAAAGTAATTTATGTTTACCGAATAGTTTACAATAAGAACGATATTAATAAAAATAAAAAAACGACAACGTAAACAATATAAGCGAGGGTGGGATTGATAAAGCCTACGGAAAATTGTATTTTTACAATAGCGTATTTTTGTATTTTTACAATATTTTTACAATAGGCTATATGTATGTATGTATATACCCTATATATATATATATATATATATATATATATATATATATATATATATATATATATATATATATATATATATATGTATATATATATATATATATATATATATATATATATATATATATATATATATACATATATATATATCTTATTATTTCACTGTATAAAGAGGGTGTCACACTATGTTATGAAAATATTTAGCCTTTAAAAAATGTTTTATTTATATTCGTTTTTTCGTAATTAAATTCGTCGTGTTTAAAATATGTTTGACTCAGGTTATTGATATAATAGACTCAAATTATTAAATAGAAATATAAACATTTCAAACAGATAGGCCTACATACATGATCATAACAAAAAATCTAGGCCTATTGAAAGAGAATTGAATCCTGTTTGTTTGTTTGTTTGTTTGTTTGTTTGTTTGTTTTTATTGCAAATTAGATGACTCTCAAATGACGTAGGCCTACAAATAACGTAATCTGAAATATAGCCAATTGTTTCTATTTCATTTTATTATAATTCCAAACAAAATAGGCCTACAGAGATAGCCTGTATTGGTTCTGAATAGACAATCGTTTAACAGTTGCATGTCTAATCACATTCAGATCACATTTCACACTGCTCGACTGAATTCTTAACAGCATCGAAGCTACAGAGGAATAATTATACATCAGTTCCAGTCTTCGAGAAACTACAAGGTTTCTCCTGAATGCTGGAATAGATCGCCTACTTAAAGGTTCATTGCTAACTCACACTAACCTTGGCAAAGGGACAATGGCGGACAGGTTGACCTTTTCCACTCCGCGCGCTCGCAGGTGCGATGCCGCCTTTACTTTTCTCACACTAGTAATGCGTCGTGTTTGCATGACCACCCGTTCACCCCTATTCCTTATCAGGCGCAAACTTATAGCCTACTAATGCACAAATAAGTCGACAAGCAACGCAAACGAACATTGCTGCAGTTGTAATCTTCTGCCGGTTATTTGCTTGTTCCTTGTTTTTTCAGATTGCTAACTAAAGTCGAAAAAACGTTTATTTGCACGAGGGCTGCTTTTGGAGAGAATAACGATCTGACACTGTATGGTAGCGTGCCAACGTCGAAGAAAGTGCAGTACAAAAAGTCATTACTGGCTCAAAAACGAGAACGATGCCAATATTATTTAATAGCTCAAAGGCATGGCTTTCACACCTGAGACTGCTGTTGTAAGTCGTCTAAACAATTGAATTTTAAGTTATTTGCAGTCTTATTTTTCTCATGGGAAGTCTGGTAATGCTCTCAGCACTGTCAGTGAGTTCCCAGACAAGACCTTGAGGTTATAATTAATCTCCGTTCATTAGGAAGATAAAGCTCGATTATTAGGCTTCTAGCTGTCGATCATTAACAGTGGTACCGTTTACACACAGCAGAGATAATAATGTGCCTTTCTTTTCTTTAATTTCTGGGAAGAAAAATAAATGGCATATTTCGAGGTAACCATTAATAGCAATTGAGTGTGCATTTATTTGCAACCAACTGCTCAAAAGTGCTATTTGATGAAGAAAAGTGAATCCCCATTTTTAAGCACTGCAATTAATATGTTCTACTGTCAGAGGCTTACTTTTTATTAAATTAGAAATTAAAATAATTAGATTTAAAAAAAAATCAGACTGAAAAAAATCTATTTTAAGGCACTGAATCAAATTAGTCATCAAATACTAATATTATAAATAAGCATATATATTATACAATTATTTTAATTAGTAATAATTAATAAAACCTTTTTTTATGGCCTTAACCTGCAAATACAAAAATACAGTCATTTTTTTTGGTAGGGCAGGACAGCTGTGAAAATGAAACTAAAGTTCATTTCAAAGAAGATCAATTATAACAGTTTGTATTCAATTGAAAACAATTTGTTACAAAATAAGGTACACAATAATAACAATAGTGAATTAGTGTGGTCCCTAAAAATGTTCAACTCCCTGTGCAACTAAATAAAAGACTGATATAAAAGAAGCCATTACTTAAAAAGAAGTTTTGATTTCTGATGATTTTGATTTGATTTTCTCTATCAATTTAGAAATTTGTTTGGCTACCTAAGCAACCTAAAGCATATACTGGACAACTGAGTGAATGGGCCAGAAACGCATCGAAATGTCATATGGCACAAAGGACCTAAAGTGGTTATTGCTGCAAACAAATTTGAGAACTGAATGACTATGCACATACAGATTTTTTGTTACAGATATTTTACCTTAAAATTAAAATTTATTGATTAAAATGGTTTGATTTAGTACATAATAATTTATTTAATAGAATAACATTTTAGACTATAATCTGAAATGTGATTTTAAAAATGTATTACAGAGAAATACATTTCATAAGAGTAAAATGGTAACACTTATTTTTGCCAGACACAGATCTGCCAATAAATGTCCCCTTAAAAAAAAAAGGAGACCACAGATGCCTAACAAGGCTGCCAAAAGTGCAAGCACTCTGCATTCTGTCCAGAAGGGAGCCAACACTTGTATTCAAGAGACTGTAAAAGAGCCACTGAATGGACAGCTATTCATACACAAATGCAACATGGGCTGCCCCTTTCGTAACTGTCTGACCTCTTGCTCTAGGTCAGATGTAAAAAAAACAGCAATGTGCTGTGCTTGTCTAGGTTTCAGCATTAAAGCTAAGGAAATAACCTATGTGTTGTTTCCATCCAGTTTTTTCAGTTCCACCCTTCCTACTCAGCGAATTTAACTCTTTGTCCACACCTAACAAAAGTTAAAATCGCATGCTGGAATCCACTGAATAGTTGTGTTTTATTTTAATTTCCATTCATAACCATCCCATTGTTGCACTCTTGTATGCTTGTGATTGACCAGAGGGAATTGAAAACTTCCTCAGTAACCAGGGCTGGGCGGTGCGGGTTAACCAGTTCAGGCCTGCGCTGAATCGCTTGATTAATGACGGCTATGTTGCAGAGACATCAAGACAATGGCAGAAGCAAGAGGGGTGTGTTTCTGGATAATTACTGGTAAATCCTACCGTTGTTGAGTTAAAGCATAACAGAAAGTTCAACACACACACGTGCACGTACTACACAGAGAGGATGACTGGGATGGATAATTAGTGCCGGAGAGCTGCTACAAACATCTGTTGCTCTGGGGAAAATGGTGGCAACATCAGGAGCTGGTGGCGCATCGTGGGTGGTTCTCTTGTTGAGATAAAGACACAAAAACAAATTTCTCTGTTACCAATAATGAGACTTTTCATAAAAAATATGCCATTATGACATTATTTAAAAAAAAAAGAATTCAGAAAAAATGTAAATAAACAAATAAAAGTGCAACACCAATTTTGGCATTGTTTACATACTGCACTACCTCACTTTACACTGCCAGAACTGCACTACCTCACTTTACACTGCCAGAACTGCACTACCTCACTTTACTGCTTTACTCTTTAGTACTTTTACATTTTTTATATATTTGCTCTTTTATATTTATATATTTATCTTATTTTTTTATTTTATTTTACTTACTTGTGTGACATTTACCATGGACGGCAAAGTAAGAATTTCATTGCACAGGGAAACATACTTTCTGTCTGTACACATGACAATAAACACTTTGATTTGATTTGATTTGATTATACATTTCATTTTAAAAAATGCAATACAAATTATGACATTATTTATTTATTTATTTTTTGAATGAAATGTATAATGTCATAATTGATATTGCATTTTTTAATATCACAATTGGTATTGCACTTTATTTATTTATTTGAATGAAATGTATAAAGTGTGATATCAATTATAACATTATAAATAAATAAAAGAGAAATGCCAATAATGGCATTATACATCTCATAAAAATTGTAAATGAATAAAGAAAAGTGCACTACCAAATAAGACATTATACATTTGATTTAAATAAATAAAATCGCAATGCCAATTATGACATTAATCATTTCATAATAAATAAATGAATACAAATGCAATACCAAATATGACATAATTTTTTTTAATGAAATGTATAATGTCATAATTGGTATTGCACTTGTATTTATTAATTTATAAATGTCATATTTGGTATTGCGATTTTATTTATTTATTTATTTATTTATTTATTTATTTATTTATTTATTTATTTATTTATTTATTTATTTATTTATTTATTTATTTATTTATATGAAATGCATAATGTCATTTGGTCCTGCACTTTTATTTATAATGTGTAAAGAGCAATATCAATTATGACCAAATAAATTAAAGATCAATACCAAGACTATAAATTTCATAACAATAGTAGTAAGTAAATAAATAAATAAAAGTGCAATAAATTACGACAACATACTGTACATAACATTTCATATAAATAAATAAATGCAATACCAATCATGACATTACACTAAAAAAAACTTATATGCTCAGAAAATTATGGCAAACTAGGTTTTTGCATTACTTTAACTCATCAAAATATTTTACACAATTTCAAGGGTTTTAAAGTTATGCTCAGTTTTAAGTCAGTTTACTATGATTTATGGACACGTTTACATGACAAAAATCGTGTTTTTGCATATAAACGACAATGGTGTCAAAACGATCCCCTTCACACAGAGCAAAACTACTAAAAACGCTGTTTTATTCATGCCAGGCCAGTAGTTGGCGATGTGACTTTGTAAAGAAACACTACACACCTATAGACTATTTTCAGATTTCATTAAGAATAAATAAATAAATAAATAAAAACGACATGCAATGCAATCTCCTTCCACACATATAAAATATTTAAAAAGTTTAATCAGAACATTTCTTTGGGGCCATTATTGCTGCTGCGGGCCATAATAATTTATAGGATATCATTCCAGATTTCTGAACCATATTGTAATAACTTCCAAAGTATAGCTGTATTTTTATATGTCAGGGTGAAATTTAATTAGCAAAGCAAAAATAAAACAACATGCACAGAAGCCGGGGCTGAATTGCCATGGCCTTTGAGTACGGGTATGTGTGTGTTTGGTCAGTCTGGAGATAAGCCTATATAACAGGACAGGTATGATGGATAACTACATCTAATCAGGCTCTGTGTTTATCTTCCAGGACCATCCTAGTCAGCTCACCGATTCATCCATGGTTGTATGTGTGTGTGTGGCTGTCAGAGGTGAGCAAATTAAATATGACAGTTCAATTAGCTTTGCTCGTCCAAATGGTTGCACCTAATCCTGCTGTAGGATAAGCAGCCCCACCCACCAATAGACTATATGTTTTTTAATCAGACAGTCCTCACTGTGGAAGAAATGACAGGGCCACATGCAGCCATAATTCAAAACCATCTCACCTTTCTGAATTGCGCACCCTTCCCATAGCTCACATGCTAAGTAATGTTTTCTTAAAAAGAATATATGATATTTGCATATCTTGAGTAGAAAGCAGAAAAGGAAAAACACTACAAAAACTCATATTCTTTAGCTTTTAGCACCAATTGAACCGTATACGCCATTCGCCATTTTCTTGAATAACACTGAAACAAATAACTGTGTACAGCCTGCGACCACTTTATGTACTGATTATGTCTGTGCTTTTATATCATAAACCTGTCATTCATAAATTACAGCATCTGATTTCCATTAGGAATTCATTAAATATTCTCTTAGATAATGACATGCGCACATTAAATCTCTGTGTTTGTCTGGAAGGTTGTCGTTAAAATTTAATATTTGCTTTGCAAATCTTTGTCAATTTGCAGAGTGACTGCATAGGCTGCTAGGTGTATTTAAATGTGTGATGATCTATGGGGGATCAAGTCAGGGGACACGAAAAGGGTCCTAGAAAATGTATTCTCATCCAGAAACAAATCTCGCTTCGGAATAATTTAGTATCTTGCCCATTACTGAGACTGGAACACTAGTGAAAAGCATTTTTAATAATTTTTTTCCTTTACACATAATAATGACAAGTTGAATTGAAAAATGTATATTTCAGAATTAAAGTGGCAATATTTCAATGAGCATATTGTGTTTCAGTGGAAGTATCTGCCCAAAGGAGTTCAAAAGATTGCAAATTCATGATTAGTGATAAAATAATGCAGAATTTTATATATAGAAATTATCATATCATTATCATCTTTTTTTCTTGATTTTTAACAAAAAAGTTTAAATTCTATAAAATTGAAACTCTAGAACTCCCTGTTTATAAGTTTTAATGAGTTCCCCCCCCCCCATGTTGACTGTCTTAAATCAATCATAAAAAACAAAATGATTTTAAAGTTATCATAATCATAATATTAGGTTTATAATAAAGACAGTCACTGTATTCAAAATTATTTTGCAGGCAATAAGTTGAACTGTTTATCAGACCTTTTGCAGATAAGATCAACAACTATGTATGTTTCCATCCACCTATTTTAATGAGAACTTTAGGATATTACATTAAAAAAATTCAGTTAAAATAATTAAAATGAGCTAAAGTAACATGATTTTACGTTTTGTCGCAACTTAATTTAATTGTGTTCAATCAACCTAATAAAACAAAGTTTTCTGAAGTTTACTTAATTCATTTGTGTTAAAACTACATGAATCATTTTTGTTCACACAACTGGGCAGTGGATCTGTAGTTCCCAGCATGCTTTACAAGGGACTGCATTAGGAAAGTCAATTTAGGGATTAAAGTGTTATTTTATGTTTTTTTGTTTTGTTTTTTTTTTAGTAAAAGGAAAGATGTTAGTTAATGTTAGTGTGTACTGTACAGTGGACATTTAGAGGAGTTTCTGTAATGTTTTTGAATTAAGTGGTTATTTTATGCAGAAGAGTAGCGCCTTGTGAAAAGTTTTAAACGGGCCCTACAATGAGTTGAAACAATATTTTCAATTGTTCTCTAATATCTACATATAGCGTATGTGACTTGAGGAATAACATTTTTTTAAACAAATTGACGATGACTTGTCAATTTACTACTGTTTCAACTTGAAAGGGTTAGTTCACCCAAAAATGAAATTGATGTCATTAATGACTCCCCCTAATGTTGTTCCACACCTGTAAGACCTCCGTTCATCATCAGAAAACAGTTTAAGATATTTTATATTTAGTCCAAGAGAGAATGGAAGTGTAGGCACACTATACTGTCCATGTCCAGAAAGGGAATAAAAACATCATCAAAGTGTGACAAAGTCCATATGTGAGTTAGTTAGTTAGAATCTCTTGAAGCATCGAAAATACATTTTGATCCAAAAATAACAAAAACTATTACTTTATTTAGCATTGTCGTCTCTTCCGCGTTTGTTTTCAAACCTCAAATAAAGATTCAAATGGTCATGAATCATTGTATTGATTCATGATTCGGATCGCGTGTCAAACTGCCAAACTGCTAAAATCACGAGACATTGGCGATCCAAATCATGAATCAATACGCTGATTCATTACCGTTTGAATCATTATTTGAGGTTATAGATAAACATGCCTGTTGACAGTTTTGTTGAGTGGGAAGGCTATGAAAAGTCCCCACGTCCCCTACACAGCCTGGAACATGATCTGCCATTTTCGCTATCCTCACGTGACGCATGCACTGCCGTATACAAATGTTGGGGGCGTACATATTAAAGTGTGTGTGTGTGTGTGGGGGGGGGGGGGGGGGGGTTAAATGCTGTTTCATGCATACTGAGCTTTTTACACTGTTAAAGACTTGGATTCCCATCCTAAACATAGACAAAGTTTCTAAAACTAAGTTGGACATTTGATGGAGTATTTCTGTGTTAAAAATACTCCTTCCAGTTTCTCACAAGTTTCAGAGATTTTTTTTCGAGTATGGGTCGGCTTGACGTCGATAGAGTGGAAGGTCCTTGTATGGGCCGTACGGGCTCTTCTCCCGGAAGGGTGCGCGTACGTGTGACTAGAGCGAGAGAGGAAATGCACGCCCATAAACACTCGCTCAGCTGCAGATCCAGTCGTCCGTGCAACACTTCTGTGGCGCCGCGCTCCACTTTATTCCTATGGGTGACATCAAGCGACTTCAACGCTTCAGCACAGCATTCCGGGAAGGCAGCGCTGCAATTGAACCGATTTGAATGCAGAAATGATGGGAAGCAGCACAACATCACGCTTCAGTCGCGTCGCAAAAGTGGATCTCCACGATCACTGCTGTCACAGGACTTCACAAAATCAACAATTACCAAAGAAGTGTGTTTTTGATGGAGCGGTGACAATAAAAGTTTGCGGTCGTGCTTCAGAAGCAGGCGGTGAGTAAAACTGCTTCAAATGTCTATGTTGTTGGCTATCGTCGCGTGAGTAAACATCAGTAAACAACACGATCGTGTATAACGTTAGTTAATTTATCAATGGAGCATGTGATCTATGGTGTGTGTTTAAATACATTTGTTTAGCTGACCGATATAGGTGTCAGTTTGTTTATTGTAAAACCACCCAAACATAAACCTAGCGTTCTCACAAAGCGTGCTTCGTCATTCAAATGCGCTAACGGTTAGTCCATTGTTGTTCTATGTATAACGTTACACTAGTCTGACATGCAAAACCGTTTTGCTTGCTACTGCTAAGGTTTAGTTGCATACAATAGTCCATAAACCGAATCATGTCCTCATAAACTGTGAGTAAACAAGCGCAAATGTTGACAGGCCACTAAATACAGTACATACCACAGAGACGGACGTCCTTCTGTTGTTGCTTCCCCTGTTCAATATATTTCAGGCTCTGGATCTGATTCTGGATCATATCTGTATTAGTTGAATCTGATTGATAGCCATGGTTTATTTAGGGTAGCGTTTTCTTCTCCACGCTTGAGGACTTCACCGCTTTGTGCGCACTCGTCATTCTTTAGCTCCGCCCACACGATACGCCTCCAGCAGCTCGTTTTTTTCCGGAAAGACTTGGTACAGCCTATCTTTCTTTTATAAATATAATAAAACTAAAGACTTTTCGGAGATATGAAGGATGCAATACTACTCTATAGTAGGGGTTGCACCTGCGACTAATCGACTAGCCATGACACTTTAAGCTTGACGTTGACTAGTCGCTGGCCTATAGAGGGCGCAACAGGATAAACAATTCCTGACACGCAGGCTCTGTTTTGAACAGTTAAAAATGACAAATAAATGCATACTCCGTGAGCTCTCCATGTTTGATAACCATCTGGATGCTCAAAACTGATCGGGAGAATGCACGCTTATTGTACACGTAAGTTAATCATCGCGCTAAACTGCGTGCTGCATATTGCAACACACACACATAGCAGATCACACATCACGCGGAGATCCTGCGCGCCTCACACAAAACCATTCAGTAGCCCAGAAATGTATTGTCTATACTGTTCTGTGATTTATCAAAAAAATAGCTTAGAAACTGAAACGTTCTAGCATATATTTCTTGATAACTAAAACTCACAGCTTCACTATTAGTAGAGAGACACTGCCAGGTAGAATTAATTCACACACAATCACTTACTAATGCCTTCATATACATGTAATCTTTATTGTGCGACTTTATCTGTATCTTATTCAGAACAAACAGAAATCTGTGAGAAATGTAACGACCATAAGACAAAAGAACTGATACAAAAGCTGTCATGTAGGATCAATAACCTTATGGGCAGCGCTGTGTCATATGCCATATCAGCTGAATTTGAGTCTCAGCTCAAGGTTCAGGTTTATTTTATTTTTAATCAATGACGTCATCAGCGACTAGTCGACGTCGACTCGACTTTCATCACATAAATGTCGACTTTAAAAAAATGAAAGTCGTTCAACCCCTACTCTATAGGTACTCAAGATTGACATGAGATTGACTGAAACTGAGTGTTTCACCCCCCCTTTAATTATCCCAGCGATTGCGTCACAGTTGGCGTTATGTTGAGAATCGGCTGTTTTTATGTGGAGTTTTTCACAAACAAGATTTACATATTAAGGAGGAAATAATGATGTTTGAGCTGTGATGTCCATGTACTGAACTCTTGTTATTCAACTATGCCATGGTTAATTCAGTTTTTATTTCTAGGGCATCTTTAATTTAAGTTTGACAAGTATAAGAAAGTCATTTTTCAAATATATAAATGTCATTTAAACTATATTTGATTAAATTGAGTTGGACCAACTCAATTACATTTCAATACATGAATTGTTTTTATAAGTTGGGGCGCCACATATTTATTGTATGGAAAACCTGCCCGCAATTAAATTCAGTTTGTCCAATGAGTTATATTTTTGAGTGCACATAATAAACACTGGATGGAAACAAGATGTGCAAAAAAAATCTAAAAACGCTCATAAAAAATTGCACTCAATTGAGGCATATAAATTGAAGACTTATGGGGTAAACTACACATTTGGAAACACATGGAAACACATTTACAGAATAAATCCCTTAATGTACATAAAAAAAAGTCATGTGAGTTTGCCTCAAAAGTTGGATTTGATGGATTAACCAGCGGACCAATTTCATTGCATATCCTCTCAAACGTTGTTTTAGTTATTCTGAGCCTGTAATCAGAATGATTTGGTTTAATGATGTCCCAGAAGCGTCTCACACGATTGTGTTCACAAATACAAGCATCCGAACGCAAGTTAACATGACAGCAACTTCCATTTTTATTACAGATATTTTGCACCAATTTCCCAGGAAGTGATGGTTTTGTACTCTTAAACGCATGGAAACGGTGCTTTATGCAGTGCAAAACGGTGCAAATGTTTTATGCAGTATCACAATTTTCCGCACAAGTTAAGGGGAGGTTGAAATGCTGTTTCACACATACTGCGCTTTTTACACTGTTAAAGACTTGGATTCCGAAGCTATGGACAAAGTTTCAAAAAATAAGTTGGATGTTTGATGGAGTATTTCTGTGTCAAAAAGAAATGTTTTTGAGTATGGTTCCATGTGACGTCAAATGGGGTGGAATTTCCTTGTACGGATGTAGGGGCTCTTCTCCGGGATGGGCTTGCGCGACCAAAGTGAGAGGGCAAATGCACAACCATAAACAAGCTTTGCTCGTCACAGGACTTGACAAAATCAACATTTTAAAAATGTTCTTTGATCAAATGCACTTCTATTCCATAGTTTTTCTATGTAAACACTATAGTCTGACATGCAAAACAGTTTCGCTTGCTACTGCTAACGTTTAGTCGCACACAATAGTCCATAAACCAAATCATGTCCTCATAAACCACAAGTAAACCCACAACTGTTGACAAGCCGGGCGCTAAGCATACAGTTACAGTATACCACATAGAGAAGTCCTGTTGCTGCAGGTCCTGTTCAATTTCAGCCTCCAGATCAAATTCTGGATTATATATGTATAGTTGAATCTGATTGATAGCCATGGTTTATTTAGTATAATGTTTTCTTTTCCGCGATTAAAGATGACACAGCTTTCAGACCCTCTCAACCATAGTCCGTAAAAAAGTAACGCACTTGCTGCGCACTCATGGCTCTTTAGCTCCGCCCACAGGATATGCCTCCAGCCAATCGTTTTTTTTCCAGAAAGACTCGGTACAGCATATCTTTCTTTTATAAATATAATAAAACTAAAGACTTTTTCGGAGATATGAAGGATGCAAAACTATTCTATAGGTACTCAAGACTGCTGCATCTGTGGAAAGTGGCATGTTGCCACCTCTACATATGGCTTCAGCCCATTTAGGAAATGGTCTTGGTTGTGTACAGCAGTCCAGACTGGTGAGGCCTAAAAGAGGAATTAGCAATCCGTTAACTGGCCGTTCTGTCAGAGTTTCTGACAAGCTGAAAGGGAGGAGCTGTCAAAAGCTAATTTATCTTCTATGGAGCCCAACATGAAATTTCATTCGCTAATTAGAAACCCCCCACCCGTTCCGTTCTGGCACTTCGTCACCTCTCCTCGATCCTTCCGCCTCTCCGTCATCGTCCCGAGGGCGCAACATCACAGTGACAATGCGGCATTATGGAAATAAATAGTTCCATTATGCCGCATTGTGTAGTGGAATTGGACTGGCTGCACTGCTTTAGTGATGGAGGAGGGTTCTACTTTGATTAAGACGGATGATTTATTGAGGAACGGGCGCAACACGTTTGGAGTCAAATCTGGGAAGGTCATACATTGAGAGTTTCACACATTTGTGAGCACATGCATTCTAAAATGCGATCATTATGCTAAAGCACATAACTACATCCATTTTCATTTTGTCATTCACTCTTAGATCAGCCTTAATAAGATTAAAACAATACATTTATGCATAATCTATTTTAAAAGTACATGCTATTTTGGTGCATAACTTGCAAGTTAAAGGGATGAAAATTCTGTCATCATTTACTCACCCTTAAGTTGTTCCAAACTTGTATGAATTTCTAATGAACATGACGATATTTTGAAGAATGTCAGTAACCAAACAGTTGATGGACCCCACTGACTTCCATAAGTTTGTTTTCATACTAGGGAAGTTAATCAGGCCCATCTGTTTGGTTACCCGTATTCTTCAAAATATCTTCTTTTGTGTTCAGCAGAAGAAAGACATGTGAAGGGAACAAAGGGTATGGAACAAAGAGTAAATGATGACAGAATTGTTGGATAAACTATCCCTTTAACTGTGAACTACAGGTTTCCACCATCTGTTTTCTCCAAATAAGATTTCTTAGGCATTATTAGACACTGGCATTATTGCAAGTACGATCCTATGAACTAACCCTTGGTGTTTTTTTATAAGTTCCTGATAAATAAGAAGATATCTTTGATAATGACTTTACCCTGGTGAAAAAAAACTATATTCAAAATATATTCAATATATATTTATTCAAATTCATTAACATATTAATGACATGTCACTTGAGACTTACTGATATAAATATTATAATTACATTTTATTTGGATTACACATTTCATAATATTAAACCTAAAGCATGTTTTAATATCACTATTAGTAAGGATAGATTACTGTATATCACGCAAGACATTTAAAGTGTACTAAAGTATACTTGCAATAGTTCCACTTGAGCACAATCAAAGTATATTTTTAGTTGGACCTCAGCACTATTTCTGGATAACTAAAGTACTTTAAGTAATTAGTTGTTCCATTTTAGCAGACTTAAACCAAAAGTACAATTGCAGAGTATTTACATTAAGTACATACATATATTTTTGTAGTATACTTAGCATAAAATAAAAATGCACTTTAAATACATTCTAGTTATGTTTTAGGGTAGCTCAATTTGTTTTCCTGTTAATTGTCCACTTGGCATCAAGAGAAGCTAATGCCACTTCTGAAAACAAGCTGGAGTGTTTAACAGCTCATCATGTTTATAGAAGCAGAGGACACTGCGATCACAAAGGGTGTACAGCCACTTAAACAAATGCAGTCTGCGATGTCCTTTTCAAGCAGAGTCAACAGATGTCACTTGGTTGCTTTCTACTGAATAGGACTTGAGGTCAATCAGGCAGATAAGAGATTACTGTTTGGGAATCTCTCAATTAACGTCTCACTGACTGACCCCAAAGAGACAAGAGGGAGTAGGTGATTGTGTGTGTGTGTGTGTGTGTGTGTGTGTGTGTGTGTGTGTGTGTGTGTGTGTGTGTGTGTGTGTGTGTGTGTGTGTGTGTGTGTGTGTGTGGTGGGGGTGGGCAAACAAAATGAGCCCCTGCAGAGCCAAAAGCCTGTATTCAGTGAAAGAAGCCATTTATCAGGCTGCTTAACCCTTAAATGCTGTGGTGTGGTTGAAGGGTTGGACACTCGCTGCAATTGGACTAATTAAAACACTGCAGCACTGCTAAATTGTACATCTGGTCATGCATTAGTTAAATACCCTGCTGTTCCTATACTGTGATTAATATGTCCTTAGCAAACATTGATGAATGCCTAGTTTAATGCCTTTTACTAATACAAAACATTTTGCATTAAGCATGTACAATAAAAAAAAACGTAAACAAAAATAATTGGAACTTACATGCAACTAAAATAGCAAGAAATGGATTTACATGTAAGCAACAAACAGATCAGATGCTCCTTCAGGTACATTTTATTGGTGTGAGAATCAAACCTGTGACCTTGGCATACCAGTTGAGCTGCAGGAATATAAATATAAATAAATAAGTATTATAATATAATATACAAACCCGATTCCCAAAAAGTTGAGACGCTGTGCAAATTGTGAATAAAAACAGATTGCAATGATGTGGAAGTTTCACATTTCAAGATTTTATTCAGAATACAACATAGATGACATCAAATGTTTAAACTGAGAAAATGTATAAATGTATATTGATTTTAAATTTCATGGCATCAACACATCTCAAAAAAAGTTGGGACAAGGCCATGTTTACCACTGTGTGGTATCCCCTTTTCTTTTTATAACAGTCTGCAAACATCTGAGGACTGAGGAGACAAGTTGTCTCAAGTTTAGGAATATGAATGTTGTCCCATTCTTGTCAAATACAGGCTTCTAGTTGCTCAACTGTCTTAGGTTTTCTTTGTCGCATCTTCCTCTTTATGATGCGCCACATGTTTTCTATAGGTGAAAAATCTGGACTTCAGGCTGGCCATTTCAGTACCCGGATCCTTCTTTTACATAGCTATGTTGTTGTAATTGATGCAGTATGTGGTCTAGCATTGTGATGTTGGAAAATGCAAGGTCTTCCCTGAAAGAGACGATGTCTGAATGGAAGCATATATTCTAGAACTTGTATATACCTTTCAGCATTGATGGTGCCTTTCCAGATGTGTAAGATGCCAGTGCCACACGCACTCATGCAACCCCATACCATCAGAGATGCAGGCTTTTGAACTGAGCGCTGATAACGACTTGGGTTGACCTTGTCCTCTTCAGTCCAGATAACATGGCATCCCAATTTTCCAAAAAGAACTTCACATTTTTATTTGTCTAACCACAGAACAGTTTTCCACTTTGACACAGTCCATTTTAAATGAGTCTTGGCCAAGAAAAAACGCCTGCGCTTCTGGATACTGTTTAGATATGGCTTCTATTTTGATGGCAACGGCGAATTGCACTGTGGATTGTGTTCACCAACAATGTTTTCTGGAAGTATTCCTGAGCCCATGTTGTGATTTCCATTACAGTAGCATTCCTGTATGTGATGCAGGGCCGTCTAAGGGCCCGAAGATCATGGGCATCCAGTCTGGTTTTCCAGACTTGACCCTTACGCACAGAAATTGTTTCAGATTCTCTGACTCTTTGGATGATATAATGCACTGTAGATGATGATAATTTAAACGATAATTTAATGATAATTTAAATTCTGAGAAATTCCTTTCTGATATTGCTCCACTATTTTTCGCGACAGCATTGGGGGAATTGGTGATCCTCTGCCCATCTTGACTTCTGAGAGACACTGTAACTCTGAGAGGCTCTTTTTATACCCAATTGTTGCCAATTGACCTAATAAGATGCAAATTGGTCCTCCAGCTGTTCCTTATATGGACATTTAACTTTTCCAGCCTCTTATTGGTACCAGTCAAAACTTTTTTGGAATGTGTAGCTCTCATAAAATCCAAAATGAGCCAATATTTGGCATGACATTTCAAAATATCTCACTTTCAACATTTGATATGCTATATTCTATTGTGAATAAAATATAAGTTTGAGATTTTTAAATGATTGCATTCCTTTTTTTAACTCACAATTTGTATTTGACACCGTGTCCCAACATTTTAGGATTCAGGTTTGTAATATAATTTAATATAACATAGTTTATATAAGCACAGTGTCAACTGTTTTCTTCTTTCTTCTCACAGACAAAGAAAACTTGAATGGGGGATTAATTTCTATTCATTCACTCAAGTTTATTCAGGAGCAGTTAGATCATCTAAATTGGTCTTTTGAATAAAGAATTAAATGACAATGAATGCTATGAAATCATATGGCCTCACCCGCAAATATAATCTTGCGTACTTGTGTCTCTGAGTTTGTTTGTTTATGCTATTTGCATTGGTAAAGAGCCATATGCAGTGTGACTCTTCAATGGGAACAGAAGTCCTCAATGGATCAGCATCAAAGGACAGATTGTCATTTGTCTTTGGAAATGGTTGACATTTTAACACCTGGTATTGTTTACAGGTCAATGAAAACAAATCACAGAGAACTTTAAGTGCGTATATGAGGTATTAAAGGCTCTCAGCATAGCTAACGTTATGGAATATATAATCTGTCTTTTATTATATGAAGTGTCAGTAATAGAGACCAGAAGATTAAGTTCAGGATTGGACTAAAATGCACTTTGATTCGGGATTCAAGTGCTTTTCAAGTTTTCTTTTCCGTTCTGCTAGAAATGTCTATTTCTATTTCTTTGACTAAACTTTATCATGGGCTACTCTGAAAATGTCCTTTTAAATCCTTGAAATGAGCAAATGAATTCTAAATGTTTCCAGCTGGGCTAAACTCAGCTATTTGTGACGATGAATGTGAGAACTAACTGTAGATTAAGTGCAGAAACATTTGCAAAACAGTTGGCGTATTTAGATGCATGCTCACGCGGTAACATAATATTAATAATTTTCTGATAAAATATGCAACAGTGTAGCAAAGTCCTGGTGTTCCAACGCTGTCCATCCACTTTAATCAACATAAAGGCTTGTCTATGCCACTGTTTCAGGAAAATGAATAAGGTTTACGGTAAAAGGAGGGTGTGTGTGTGTGAGACAGTGAGTGAGAGAGAGAATGTGTGCCAGGAAAAGAATCCCACTGAATTATTTTCAAAAAATCGCACAGAAGGAGGGAACAGAAATGTGTGTTGTGTGTGGTTGTGTGTGTGTGTATGCCCAACCCCACTTAGTCTATTGACATGATAATGGGTACAAATTGATGAAGACTTTTCACTCTCGCTCTGACAACAGTGTGGAAGAATACACAAATGTTCCACCACCCACTAGCAGGAATAAATCACGATCCTACACCTCCTCCTGGGCCTGCCATTGTAAAGGTTCCTTTAATCAACTAATTCCCACTGACACCCCTAACTCGTGCTGGGTCTCATGTTTTGTCTCATCTCTCTCACAGCCACATAATCCCATCAGTCTTAATCTGTTTTAACAAGACCCTAATCCACCAATTAGACCCTATCAAACCTCACGTTAAGACATGGCAGATAAATTACCAGCTTGCTTTAACTGTCACAGGATTAAACCATGTTATAAACTCTGTAAATCTATTCGTAATACACCATGATTAGAACTTTGAGAGACTGTAGACACAAACTCACAGCAAGAACAGATGTCTTGAGAGCCCAACAACCCAGATTGAGATTATACCTCATGCAGCCAATAATACAAAACGTCTCGGTTACGTATGTAACCCTCGTTCCCTGAAGGAGGGAACGGAGACGTACGTCAGAACTGAACCGACGAATGGGATCTTACTTTAGAGACCAATCCTACTTCGAGCATCTAACAACGAGCCAATGAAATTTGGCATGCGATCACGCATTCCACGCTCCGCCCCGCAGCGCGGGTATAAATAGGAAGTGGAATGGTAGATCAGCGCTTTTTCTGCTGAGGAGCCGAAAGGTGACCGGACTCCCAGCGGAAGCACAGCATCTGGCGACGGGACGTACGTCTCCGTTCCCTCCCTCAGGGAACGAGGGTTACATACGTAACCGAGACGTTCCCTTTCAGTCGGTCACGTTCGACGTACGTCAGAACTGAACCGACGAATGGGATCCCTATGGAAAACGCCAGGATGCTGGCCCTTCCAGCGTCCTGCTTGAGCGCACTGCACCGTCTAGTATGGTACGGAAGTCAGGGCTCCAAGCAGGGAGTACAGTCACTGCTGTTTCTGCAAGGCCCACTCAGAATGACTATTGGATAACGCTGGGAAAGCGCGCCTACCTCGTACTTGAGAGAGAGGGTACGCTGCGGGGCCTTCAGGAAGGAGAGGTGGCAGAATACACATAAGGACTAACCTGGCAGGGTAGTGCAACATATGGCAGTCTCTGGGGTGGTTCCAGCCTGATTGAAGGGGGGAAAGAACACGCCCAGAGACGACAGAGCGGGCTCTGTCGAGGGAAAGACACGGGGCTAGCCCGAAGGGTAGCTGGTACCGTGGAAGAATACACATATGGGGTTGCCGTGAGGGAACCGCTACATATGGAACCCAGCCTACAGCCACGTTTCACAAGCATACGGGTGCAGGCCTGGCGTCAGACGGTCCGCAATGTCTGACACCGGAGGGGTGACGGAGGAGCTCGACAGGGTTAGCCGGTTTCCCGGGGAACACAACTGGAGACAATAGACGCACGTATCCGGCCCAGAGGGCGGGAGTGGCGTTTCGCAAGCCGACACTTAGAACGGGCACTTAGCGCTCCTGGCCACTGGGGGCGAGGATGCGGGAAGATACCGGCTCTACACGTAAGCTATAGAATCTAGCAAACGTGTTAGGTGTCGCCCAGCCCGCAGCTCTACATATGTCTGTCAGCGAGGCGCCTTGAGCCAGCGCCCAGGAAGAAGCAACACTCCGAGTGGAGTGAGCTCTTACACCGAACGGGCAAGGCACGTCTTGGGACTGGTAGGCCAAGACTATAGCATCCACTATCCAGTGGGCTAACCTCTGCTTGGAGACAGCCTTTCCCTTCTGCTGGCCTCCGTAACAGACGAAGAGTTGCTCTGAGGTCCGAAGGCTTTGGGTCCGGTCAACGTAAGCGCGAAGAGCGCGGACCGGACACAGCAAAGCCAGGGCTGGGTCTGCCTCCTCCGAAGGCAGCGCTTGCAGGTTCACCACCTGATCCCGGAAGGGAGTGGTAGGAACCTTGGACACATATCTGGGCCGGGGTCTCAGGACGACGTGAGAGTTACCTGGCCCGAACTCTAGGCACGATTCGTTGACCGAAAGTGCATGCAGGTCCCCTACCCTCTTGATCGAGGCCAATGCCGTCAGGAGCACTGTCTTCATTGACAAGATTTTTAACTCACAAGACGCCAAAGGCTCGAAGGGAGGGCTCTGAAGTGCTCTGAGCACTAGAGCTAAGTCCCAAGAGGGTATCGAGGATGGACGAGGAGGATTTAGTCTCCTCGCACCTCTGAGGAACCTGACGATTAGGTCGTGCTTCCCCACGGACTTACCTTCTACTACATCATGGTACGCTGCTATTGCTGCAGCATATACCTTGAGGGTGGAGGGAGACAGCCTTCTCTCCAACCCGTCTTGCAGGAAGGAAAGCACGACACTGATCGAACACCTTCGGGGGTCTTCCCGGCGGGAAGCGCACCACTCAACGAACAGGTTCCACTTCAGAGCATAGAGGCGCCTCGTAGAGGGGGCTCTAGCTGAAGCGATGGTGTCTACGACAGCTTGTGGTAGTCCATCTAGAACCTCCGCGTCCCGTCCAGGGACCAGACATGAAGATTCCAGAGGTCTGGACGCGGGTGCCATAGTGTGCCCCGTCCCTGAGAAAGAAGGTCCTTCCTCAGGGGAATCGGCCAAGGAGGGGCTGTCGCGAGGAGTGTGAGTTCTGGGAACCAGGTCCGGTTGGGCCAATACGGCGCAACTAACAAGACCTGCTCCTCGTCCTCCCTGACCTTGCACAGTGTCTGTGCAAGAAGGCTCACTGGGGGAAACGCATACTTGCGTAGGTCCCGGGGCCAGCTGTGCGCCAGTGCATCTGTGCCGAGGGTACCCCCGGTCAGGGAATAGTACCACTAGCAATGGGTCGAGTCCGGAGAGGCAAACAGGTCGACCTGTGCGGCTCCGAACTGGTCCCATATCAGCTGGACCGCCTGGGGGTGGAGTCGCCACTCTCCCGGAGGTGTCGGCTGACGAGAGAGCTCGTCGGCTGTCTGGTTCAGCACACCAGGGACATGAATGGCCCGAAGCGACCTCAGCTGCTTCTGACTCCACAGGAGGAGGTGGCGGGCGAGTTGGAGCACCACCCTGACGGTTGATGTACGCAACGGCCGTGGTGCTGTCCGTACGGACCAGTACATGCTTGCCACGCAGCGGCCCCTTGAGGCGGCGGAGTGCCAGATGTACTGCCAGTAACTCGAGGCAATTGATATGCCAATGCAATTGCGGCCCCGTCCACAGACCAGCAACTGCATGCCCGTTGTACGTGGCCCCCCAGCCCGTGGTGGAGGCATCCGTGAATAGCACAGCATGCCTGGACACTTGTTCTAGGGGCACCCCGGCCCGGAGAAACGAAGTGCTGGACCACGGGCTGAAGGTTTGGCGGCAGTAAGGAGTCACTGGGACCCGGTACTGACCGCTCTGCCACGCCCACCTCGGGACTCGGCCATTGAGCCAGCGTTGAAGCGGTCTCATATGAAGCAATCCGAGCGGCGTGACCGCGGCTGCAGATGCCATATGCCCCAGAAACCTCTGAAAGAATTTCAGTGGGACCGCTGTCCTGCTCTTGAACATATTCAAGCAGTTCAACACCGACTGGACTCGCTCCTCGGTGAGGCGCGCCGTCCGGTTGACCGAGTCCAGCTCCATACCGAGATAAGAGATCCTCTGTGTGGGACAGAGTTTGCTCTTCTCTCGGTTGACCCGAAGGCCCAACTGGCTGAGGTGACTGAGCACCAGGTCCCTGTGTTCGCACAACTGGTCCTTCGACTGGGCTAGGATCAGCCAATCGTCGAGGTAGTTGAGAATCCGAACGCCGCGTTCTCTGAGTGGAACAATGGCTGCCTCCGCGACCTTCGTAAAGACGCGGGGCGACAGGGACAGCCCGAAGGGCAGGACCTTGTACTGATATGCTTTCCCCTCAAACGCAAAGCGTAGGAACGGTCTGTGTCGAGGGAGAATAGACACATAGAAGTACGCGTCCTTCAGGTCGATCGCTGCAAACCAATCCTGGGGACGGATGCATTGGAAAATGCGTTTCTGCGTCAACATCCTGAACGGGAGCTTGTGCAGGGCCCGATTCAGAACTCGCAGGTCCAGGATTGGCCGTAACCCACCCCCTTTCTTGGGCACAATGAAGTAGGGGCTGTAGAACCCCGTCTTCATATCGGCTGGAGGAACCGGCTCGATCGCGTCCTTCGCCAGTAGGACCTCGATCTCTGACCGCAAGACTTGAGCATCGCTGCTTCGCACGGAGGTGAAGAGGATGCCCTTGTACTTGGGCGGCCGGCGTGCAAACTGAATCGCGTAGCCGAGTCTGATGGTACGGATGAGCCAGCGAGACGGCCTGGGGAGACCTAGCCAGGCCCCCAGAGACCGTACAAGCGGGACCAACGGCACCACAGACGTGCCCGGGGTGGGGCAGCGAAGCGGAGTACTCTGGCCCGACTCGGGAGGCCCGGAGGCGGCCCGTAGTGTTGCCTGAGCACTCCTGGTTTGGACAGAGAGTGGGTGAGAAGGCCCGGAGGCGTCCTCGGAGCCCACTCTGCTGTCCACTGCCCGGAGGCAGGGAAGTGAAGCACTCAGCCCCGACCCGGAAGGCCCGTGGGCGGCCCGGAGTGTTGACTGAGTGCTCACGAGAGAGGCAGTGTGTGGGTGAGAAGGCCCGGGGGCGTCCTCGAGGCCCACACAGCTGCCCCCTGGCGACGGGAGGGTAGGAAAGGAGTGACAAGGCCCGTGGGCGTCGCACACTGCCAACCTGACCCTCTTGGGGCCCAGAGAGAGAGGAAATTGCTCTTTTGGTGAAAATGTGGGTACCGCTGGACTCCGGAGAGCCAGCGGCAGAGATGTTGTGACCAGTGATGCCCCCCCCCGGTCCTCCTCCGGGGGGGTGGGAGGGATGCGGACATCATCTCCCTCAGAGCAGCTCCTCTTCTCCCTGGGCTGCCCGTCTCAGGGCCGCTTCCCCTTGCGCTTGCCGGCAGGTTTCGCGGGCCCTTGGACGGGTTGGGCGGCCCCCTTGCGTCCGGCACCCTGCTTCGCGGGTGGAGGCTGCTGCTTGGGCTTGGCAGGGGCGGAGGCGGACGCTGGAGGACGCCCTCGGCGACGAGCAGACTGGGGGGCTGCCCCAGGCGGCTGGGTGGAGGCAGCAACGGGCCGCCGGGGCAGGATATTCTTGATGGCCTCCGTCTGCTTCTTGGCCACCGAGAACTGCTGGGCAAAGTCCTCGATGGCGTCGCCGAAGAGGCCGGCCTGACAGACAGGGGCGTTTAGAAACCGAACCTTGTCCGAGTCCCGCATGTCTGTCAGGTTCAGCCACAGGTGGCGTTTCTGGACCACCAAGGTGGACATCGCCCGACCCAGGGAGCGAGCCGTGACTTTCGTCGCCCGGAGGGCGAGGTCCGTCGCGGCCCGCAGTTCCTGCATAACTGCCTGGTCGGAACCACCCTCGTGCAGTTCCATGAGCGCTTTGGCCTGGTGGACCTGCAGGAGCGCCATGGCGTGCAAAGCTGATGCAGCTTCTCCGCAGGCTGAGTAAGCCTTGCCCGTCAAGCCGGACGAGAACTTACACGCCCGGGAGGGGAGACGCGGGGCGTGCCTCCAGTCCGCAGCGGTCTTAGGACACAGGTGCATCGCAACCGACCGCTCGACTGCAGGGATCCCCTCGTAGCCCTTAGCTGCACCACCATCGAGAGTGGTGAGGATGGAGGAGTCAGTCGATCGCTGGCGAGCGCTATACGGCGCCACCCACAACTTCGTGAGCTCCTGATGCACCCCTGGGAAGAAAGGCACCGGGGCGGGACGCTGAGAACCAGCGCGACCCGTCCCGAGAAACCAATCATCCAGCCGCGAAGGTTCGGGACGTGGTGGAGGGTTCCACTCAAGCCCGACACTTGCGGCGGCCCGGGCAAGCATAGCCGTAAGTTCCGGGTCAGACTCGGGCAACGCTGTCACACCCGAAGGGGGCAACGCAGCCGAGTCTTCATCCTCGGAACCCATTAGCTCATCCCCCGATGCAGCAACCGACATCTGGTCCTCCGCCGGAGCCCCAAAAGAGACGACTGGCGCTCCACGCGGGAGGTCAGCGCGCCCTTCCGGAAGCTCCACCGGTACAGTGGAGGGGGGAGGGGCCCGAGGAGCCGTGAGACCCGTCGGGTTTACCCTGACCGACACCCTCAGGTCCCCACCAAGGTCATCAGCCAAAGTAGTAACCCTCTGCTTTGCAGCTGGAGGACCACTAGATCGGGGGATGGACGATGGTGTTCCACCTCTTCTGAGGTATTGGAGAAGGGACCGCAACACTGCAATGGACATATTCCCGCAATGGGAACATGTCTCATCCACGAACGCAGCCTCAGCGTGCTGTGCGCCCAGACACGAGAGACAACGAACGTGTCCGTCAAGCGGAGACAGAAATCGACCGCACCCAGAAACACACGGCTTGAATGACATCTTGAAAAAGACGCAGGGTCAAACCGTGTTGCTCTTTTGTGAATGGAAGTTGCTCTTTTAGTGCTGAAGCACTCAGGGAGATGACCGCGGCTCCACGCAGTTCGATAGTGCAAGCCTGCGTGAGCTCTCAGTGATATGTGTGTGTAGCGCCCAGCGAACCAACTGTGATGTATGCAAGGAAACGCTCAGCGAACCAACAGCTCTTTGTACACTCAGTCACTGATGTGGACGGTCTCTCGCTGACGCGCCGTATCACCCGCACTGGCAAACTCTCGTTCACAGGAATAATCTTTTTGACTCGTAGTCAGAAAGCTCTTCGTAGAAACAGCAAATGAAACTGTTCGGCTCCGAAGTAGAAAAGCGCTGATCTACCATTCCACTTCCTATTTATACCCGCGCTGCGGGGCGGAGCGTGGAATGCGTGATCGCATGCCAAATTTCATTGGCTCGTTGTTAGATGCTCGAAGTAGGATTGGTCTCTAAAGTAAGATCCCATTCGTCGGTTCAGTTCTGACGTACGTCGAACGTGACCGACTGAAAGGGAACTACTATTTTGCGATGTTTTAAGAACATATTCATTTTCGCATTATGCATACATCATGTCAATGTTATCCCAAAAATTATACTAAGTGAGCTATAGTGCCAAAATACAGGTTCATAACAATAAAAAAGTAAAATCATGATAAAACATATAATTCATAAATGTTAATTTAAATGAACGATAGTCAAACGGCTCCTACCAATATTTCAAGAATGTATTAATAGTTTTTTCACACTAATGTTGAGAACATTTATCTTTAAGATGAACATTAGCATTTCTGCAAGATTTTGTTCATAATTTTGAGGAAATCTTTACAGAATGTTTTAGTTAAACTTTTGAGAAGTTTTACTGCGTTGAGAAGTAATGATTAGATCCAAAAACTATTGTTAACCAGAGTTGGTTAACAACTCTCCCTCCTTTTCTATATCTAACTAAAAACTAAACAGCTAAACACAACTAAAAAGAACTAAACACAACTAAAACTAAAAAGCAACACAATGACAGCTGGCATGTTATAACTTGGACTATTTTGAGTATTTAAAGCTGTAATCCATAACTTTTTTGTGTTCAAAATGTATATAATGAGCGAGTACATCATGAATCTATTTTCTGAACCGTGTTTTTGCCTTATCCTGAATCACTATGGTAGCCTACACCTAATAATTTTTTATATTCAGACTATTTTCTTAACTGCTGTAGTCTTCTGTAGCCAGACCTTCAAACTGATGGTAAAAGGTCTGAACTATATCACAGCTTTCATTGGTCGAGGACCACCCATGCAAGAAGACGTCTGACTGACATGTAATGCAACCAATCACAGTTCGATTTGTTCCGTATCATGTTTCACGTGTGAAAATGTAAAGTTGATGTCCATGCATAACAGACCGAGGTGCATCTATAAGTTATTAATTTAAGAATGTTGTGCTAGTTTACTGCAACAATGTAGCTACGAACTTAAATACTTTTGAAAATAGCCTTTTCCCAAAAATTGTTCAGTGTCACAGCTGTAAACACGACAACCTTCTTCTTCCATGAGGGAGTTTGGCGACACGGCATGTAGTGTTGTTTCTAGATATGTGTGCCATATGCATCTGGTCATAGACTGTAGAAAAGATGGATAAAACCCCTTCATTACCTTCTATTGGAGAGTCAACTAGAATCTAAGTGAAGCCGCCAATGTCCAAGGCGCTGACATCTTGCGCTGATTTGGGACCCAAGTCTGCGCAGTACTGAGTAGAAAGTAGAGTCGTAATATCAAAACCACACCCGCACTCCCACAGTTGCAGAACAGCTTATGTTGGTGTGAAATGAAAAGTTGTCGAAATGTATTAATTAAGTTAAAGGTGCACTATGTAGTATTTTTGCAGTAAAATATTAAAAAAACACCAGGCCAGTATTACATATTTTGTTCGGTTGAGTTCTTCAAATATCCTAAATGTTTCTAACTATTTGTAAATTGTGAGAAAATTGCTATTTTAACCAAGGAACCGGGACGTGTGAGGGAGTCGGCTGTCAATTGTGTCATATCTGCGTTACCCTCAGTTTCTGGTTTTATTCTGAAGAAGCGCTTTACTCTTAGCAGTGTGAACAAGTGTCACAGCAGGCGCTGAGTGAAAGCACAGAGTAATGTCATTACATCATTTTCAACACACTTAAATGTATCTGATATTTATCTGATAACACAGAGCTGTGTTACCTCCATAGACAGTAAAAGAAATGGACGGAGGGATCCCATTGCCTTCTACGGCGTTAAGTGATGTCAGTATAGGAGCACTCACTTCCTGATGGCTGAGCGAACTGCGCAGGCTCAGACTGAGCTTGACGACGTAGATGTGACGTGAGCCTCCTGCCTGACAGCTGTAGGTCTTCTAGTAGTTGTGGAAAGTGAAAGCTGAATCACGTTGTTTAAATATTTTCTCCCGTTGCTTTTGGCTCACTATGGGATTCTCCCCATTCTTCTCCCTTGACTTTATCAGACTTTATGTCTACACGTCCCCCCGACTGTCTCATAGACAGTAGAAGATTGCCTGCGAGCGTCTCCTCAGGTCTATACGGTAATTTCTCAACTGTGCGACAGAGTCGCGTTGGTTATGACGCAATAGTTAGCCTATTTTTACAAAAACAGCTTCTACGGGGCGATAGTGTAAGATACAAGGTAACGGAGCCTTTTATGCATTGTCGTGCTTCTTTAGAAATAAACAATGGACAAATGGAGTCTTTAAACGTCTCAGATGTAAAGTTATTCACTGTCAAAGTGACTCAAAAATGAATGGGAGTCAATGGGATGCTAACAGCAGGTGATGGCTTGGTTAGCAATGGCAGCCCCTAGGGGTGGAACGCTTTCCGAGCGCTAGATTACCCCCTTGGTTACCTCATACTTCTGACCGGAAAAGCGGAAATGCCGCCCACGACTGAGTCCCGTCATAATAAAAGTCCCGCTTCTCACAAGCCATGCGTTGTGTAACAATCACTCCAGCGGCCTTGCTCAGCTCCACAACACTCGGTCCTGCTCTGCTTCATACTACAGTAACTTTAATAACCGCATCCATCAACATGAATTCTGTCTTTAGCCCGATTCTTTTCCACCGGCTGTGAGGTGAAGACCACATGTCCCAAGATGCTGAGCTCAAACTTGGTGTCATCAAACTACACCTTTGTTTTGAATAGGCACCCTCTAGTGAACCAAAAAATTCCATAGCACAGCTTTAAAGCTCTAATCTTCACTCATGTATCACAGAAAAAATTCATTGGTCTTTCAGTGACAACTTCGCTCAGAGAAGCTGTCAAACACGGCTGTCAATCATGACGTCACACGCCCGTTTATAGCATCAAATAACTGAATAAAACCAAAATTTATTTTAAAAAAGGACCACCTTTGAACACTCAAAAAATTATTTTGAAGTGTAATTTGATTGTTTAGTTCGTCTTGTGTCACATTAGAATACATGGAGGGGATGGGTTTATGAGCAATACCGGGACCAGCCACCTGGGCGATCGAGATGCGTCAGTTTTAGTTTTCAGGACATGTATAGCACGCTTGTAGCAGACGTTCAGCCAACGGTCCATGGCATGACATCTGAGGCTAAGACTAGCACCCCTGTGGAGTAGCCCAGATAGATATTATAGACATAAAAAAGAGAGTAAGATGAAGTTTGTTGTATTAACCACTAGAGCGCCAAAAGTTACGTACTGCAGCTTTAAGAGTGTTCACATTTGTAGTTCAGTTCCTTTGGTTTGTTTGGTATGCTGGACCAAAAAACAAAAACAAAAAAATTGAACATTTAGTCCTGGTCCTGGTAGTGTTCACATTTGTATTTTAACATCCAACTATAGATTCCGAACATAAAGGCAAATGGATGTGTTCACAACCTGATTGGTTGCCTATTATTATGTATTTTATAACTGAATTGGATGAACAGGGTAATCATACTTATTTTGTCTTATTTTGTGGGAAACATGTAGTCTATTAGCTTCTGAAGAGAACTGCTAGATTAAAAAATATGATCTTTAAACAACATAAGAAATGCACACATCATCCTGTTTAAAAGTTTTCACCCTCTTAATGCATTGTGTTTCATGGAAGCTTGTTTCCGCCACTAAATATTTCGGACTTTTTGTCTTATTATTCTGACCTTGAGAAATTCAAGGTTGCATTTTGCAATTGTGAGTTATAAAGTTAGAATTATGTGATATAAAATCATAATTGAATGTTATAAAGTCAGAATTGTAAGATAAAAAGTCGCAATTACGTTAAAAAAAATGTATTCAAATATTTATTTCCCTTCATAATTGGACATTATATTTCATATTTGCAAATTTATATCTCAATTTCTCAGAAAAGAAGTCAGAATTGTGAGATATAATCTCGCAATTGCAAGAAAAAAGGTCAGAATTGCCTTAACAAATGACTTAACATGAATCATGAAAACAGTCATGGATAATTCAGGTATTGTCAGTTAAGATTCAAGGGTATGTAATTCTTTGAACATGGCAATGTGTATAAATTCTGTCTCGTGGAGTAAACATCTATTATGTGAAAAAGCTTATTTAGGACAGTACTAAATAAAATTAACATGCACTTTTTATGATCCCAGATCCATCTAATTTTGCTAAAATTATTATAATTTAGCATATTCTGCAAGGGGTATGAAATGTTTGAGCAGAAATGTATCTTAGGGTGCTTTTGCAGTGTCAGCATCTGAGAATCATAAATTGTTGTTTGCATGAATTGCCTGTTACAGTTAACATTAATATTTAAATGAAATTTGTAATTATATTAAAATTCAAAGTAATCACTGTGGTAATCTAAAATACTTTTTGGATGTAACATGAACATGAAATACAGTTACTCCAAATTTTTATTTTAAATATGTAACTAAGTTACATGTACTTCGTTACTCCCCAACTCTGGCTGTTGAACAGTTTTTAGATCAAGGTCATCCATACCAGAGCAGTGAAACTGTATTACAATTTCAACTGTCAAATAGATGATGATATGTGCAAACTATATTTTATTAAATATGCTATGTTGGCTATTTCATAATCTAATTGGATAAGTGAATGAGGAGAAAGTTGAGTGTGTAAATGAATTAAATCAATAATTATCTGCATTGATCCATGTCAGTATTGATTATCCCAAAACGCTTTGCGTTTTCCAATCTGCTCAGTGAAATTCAGAGCCTACAGAAGGACTCAGAGCTCAAAGTGTTAATATGGAGATGAAATACTCACCTTCAGGAGTGAAGTGACTGGAAAATAGTCACAAATAAATGGAATCAATGTAATCAGCTAACAGCTGAATGCCATTGCCAGTTTCACACCATTTGTGTTTTAGTTGCTCCCCAGGGGCTCCATCTAAATCCTGCATGGGAAATATTCTTAATTAGATTACATAAGAAATATAATTTCTTAATCACACAGCATGTTTCATCGAATTGTAAATAAGTGACATCTTTCCTACTCTAAATTTTCCATCATTCCTTCCATTAAACTGCTGGCATTTATCACACAAGCGCAGTACATTTCTACAAGTGACAACCCAAAAGAGACTATATGGAGAGTTAATGTATTGCTCATAAGTGTGCAGAATCAAAACTGAAAGGCCTTTCATATTCTGTTAAGACTACCAAAAACAGAAAGTGGAAGTGTAATACATGAAATACACTCTAAGCATGAGACCCAGGACTGTTGGCGAGGATATAACTGTGGCAAACCTTAATCAAAGTGTAATTCATTCCTGTGTGTGTGTATGAGCTGCAGGGTTAAGGTCACTTTAGTGATTAATTTGGACATGGAAAGAGGTACGACGTCACTTTGAGCTTGCTGACCTTGATGGTTGTAAATCTATAGGCCAACATATTTCTTTGTGATGCTCTGAGACCTGTTGGCCACTGCTTAGTGGATCCTTTGCCTAATTTCATCAGCTGCCTATTACAGTTTTCCCAGCCAATCAAAATGTAAACAAGATTGCGTTCGCAAATATACAGTTTTGAAGAATATACAGTAAAGAATTCAGAGCCCCTTTAATTTTTCACTCTTTGTTATTTTGCAGCCATTTGCTTAAATCATTTAAGTAATTTTTTTTCTCTTTAATGTACACACAGCACCCCATATTGACAGAAAAACACAGAATGGTTGACATTTTTGCAGATTTATTAAAAAAATAGAAACTGAAATATCACATGGTCCTAAGTATTCAGACCCTTTGCTCAGTATTTAGAAGCACCCTTTTTATCTAATACAGTCTTTTTGGGAAAGATGCAAAGTTTTTCACACCTGGATTTGGGGATCCTCTGCCAATCCTTTGGGTTCTTCTTTAACTCTCTCACCAAGGCTGCTCTCACCCGATAGCTCAGTTTGCCCAGACGGCCAGCTCTAGGAAGGGTTCTGGTCAATATCCTTATTTCTGTGCATTGGAATTTGTAGCATGTACCATATTACTAAATGTATAAATTCATCAACCAAAAAAATATTTACATTTATTAATACCCATTAATACCTATTTTAACACAGTAAATGTGGGGCTGCTAGCAGCCATGCACTTTCAATTTGTCTTCTTTTATTCAATTATTTCTAATAAATAAACTCTCTTACTACATGGCCTATAAAATAAAAAAAAATCTTTGAGTCTTTGAGTTATACTGTCCCCTAGTGGTGTTTTTGTCACAATGCACAATGGGTCAGTTATCTTCAGAAACATTTAACGCATTTTGCTGAATAAACAATAAGCTTTTAAGTAAAGGTGAATAACAATTGCTCTAACTCAAGTTCTAAAGTTGTAATAGTTTGCATTTTTAAACCAATCTGACTGTGCTATCTAAAGCGACAAAGGGATGCCGATTGGACCACTTAAATAGCATTACAAATCATTCATTGAAGTCCAATGGTATTGTTTTTCACATTATATCTATCACTTTAAAGATAAACATACCAATAACAGGGAGTTCCAGGTAAAAAAAAAAAAAAAGTGACTTGCGGGACACATATGCCAGTAGGCTACTGTTCTTACTAAAGAAGCATCCCAAACGTTTTGCATATCTGACACTCGCTAGGCCCACATGGACAAAGCTGTATGAAGAGAAGAAATAAAAAAATAAAGATAAAAGATATTAACATTGTTCTGGCATTTGAATACATTTCTAATATACTACTACGACGATATTTTAGGGAAATTAACAAAAATATTTAAATTTTATTTTATTGGATTTGCATATTTTATAGGCATATGACAATTAGCAGTAAACTTTATTAAACAACAATAACAATAATAAATAAATAAATAAATAAACAAACAAACATTTGTGCCTGTGACCCAGGAATAGACTGTTGTCCTCTGTAGTAGACATTATGTTCTACATTGACACCCCACATGTCACAGTTTTAAAACTGGTGTCCTGTAAAGAGCTTTTCATAAACCAAATGTTTGGAGGTTTCACCATGCCAACAACTTATTTTTGGTATTGGTCAGCGACTGACATTAATTTAGCAATAGTACTGTAAAAATATAATACTTTGTAATTGTCATTTAAATCGAACTAATTTTCAAATTGTTTGCCATAAATTAACATCTCATGAAAATGTTATGGTATAAAATATGACTTTCTGTTATGAAACAGGGTAATGATTTCATACATGTCCACTATAAAGCATGTTTATCAGCCATTTTGGGAGACAAAACAATAGCGAAATAAATAGGCCTATATATTTCTATAAAATACATAATATTATGAGAAGGTTGCCTATTGTAACTCCCATTATTACCTTTTTCTTTCATTACATGTTGCCCCAAGAACACATAAATATGTAGATTAGATACAGTATTGAATGACTACCCATTTATGTCCATTTTACCCACATGAAGGGTAAAATTTACCCATTTTACCCACATTCATTTTACATTAAGTAAAATGGTATTGATTCATTCCATTATATATTTCTATACAAAGTTTTGTTTGAAAAATATCCTGAAACCTAAAAATGAATTGGTGAATAAATAAAAGTCCCATTGTGTTTGCATATAGCCTACATGTAATTTCATGAGAGAAAAAAATTCCCGTTTGTTTCTTATGCTCTAAACAATGCAATGGCATTTACAATGTTTAAATGTTGTTTATGGGTCTCAGGCATAAACCGTAAAAAGACCGGGTCTCAGGTGGTTAAAACACTATACATTTTCTGCCAAAAAGTTTTTCTGCCATCTGCTGGTCAAATTGCTCAACGCACTGTTTATTCGATTATGTCATGTGAGCTCTATCGTTTACCTTTTACAACCGCTGCGAGCCAGTATAACTTATCCCATCGTTGGACTTCAACCAAAGCATTAAAGATGAATGAGGTTAGAAAGAGAGAGAGAGAGAGAGAGAGAGAGAGAGAGAGAGAGAGAGAGAGAGAGAGAGAGAGAGAGAGAGAGAGAGAGAGAGAGAGAGAGAGAGAGAGAGAGAGAGAGAGAGAGAGAGAGAGAGAGAGAGAGAGGTGACATGGATTTTTGGAAAGGTTTCCGAGGTTAGAGGTTGATAATATATCAATAACAAGAAATAATGAGAACATTCCATCCTGATAGAAAAACAATAGAAGTCTGAGATTCCCTTACTGATATAGTGAAACACATTGGCCCTCATTTATCAAAAGTGCGTACACCAAATTTCCAGCGTACACCTTGCGTACACCCAAACCCACGGTGACTTTGAGATTTATCAATATGGACGTTGGCGTACGGCACGCTCAAATCCTACGCCAGCTCAGGAGGTGGTGTACACACGTTTGAGTTAGTGTGAAAATGCGCAGAAAAACAATTCCTAACACCACAAAACGCACTGACAAGATATGCTATATTATGACCCACTGTTAAAAACCACAACAACAACATTCAGTGTTTATTTTTGTGCAACATGAACGTCAATGTTTAATTTGTGTGACTTTACCAAAGCGTTTGATTTGTAGGCATATCCAGTCGCGAGCCTTTGCGCTTTACCGGCCCGCCTGGCCCGGCAGCTGCGCACAAACTGGGGCTAAAATAATTCAGACTGACAAAATAATAAAAATGACCTTTTTCTTTTAAATAATAATAAAATCAATAAAAACGACATTCTTCTTCTGAATAACAAGCGTCATTAAGAATAATAATCATAATAATAATAAGAATCTTACAAATTGTCATGTAATTATTAATGTGAATGAATGGTAGTACTCCACATCACATCATCATCACTATTGTACACCCCAATACATGTGCCGTGATACGAAATTAAATGCTAATTGTTTCAAAACGTGCTGTAAAATAATGCAGTGATGGTAATTTATCATCCAAACAGCTTTTTAAACTGCTGGAGTGCGCTTCTCAACCCCCGCACTTTTAATAGTACGTAATTTGGGTCCATATTTTGTTTTTTTAGGTGCCTTTAATCCCACTCTTTAAACTCCCAAATAAAACAATTTAGTTTTTTTTCCACTTCCCTGGTGATGGTCTCGATGGGCGCGTCTCAATCATCTCACTAGTTCAGTAGTCAGGGCACTGATCAGGGAGTCAGCCCATTGACTTATGTCCTAATCAGTGCCCTGACTAGTGGACTAGTGAGATGATTGAGCGCGCCCGATCTCCACGTCGGAGATGTTTCGCTTCTTTGCCGTCTTCTGTTTGTCCATGGCGTAAAATGAGGGCGTGGGAGAGGCGGAGACTTGAATATATAGGGGCGTGTTATTCTAATCACGATCGTTTTCAGCCGCCACATTTATTAAGGGCAAGTATTGCGTACACCTGGATTGCAGAGGTACGCACAGCTTCATAAATCAGGCGGTGAGAGGAGTGTAAGCATAATCTTACGCCAACATATACACCAGTTTCTACGCAAGATTGATAAATGAGGGCCATTGTGCATGAGTGTTTTGTATGCTTTTTTATACTTAAAAAAGGATAATACATTTCCTTAGCCATTTTGTCCTACCACAGCACATTGTATTTGATATTTGATCCATTTCAAAACTAAAACAAGACCTGGAAGCAGGGACGTTGATGTCCGGAGGAGAGGTGGGACTGAGAACAGGCTAAATGTACAGAACAGATCTAAAGTGGACCCTGAAATTTCACCAAGGGGGGACTTAATCAAATGAATAGTATTCTTGTTACAGAATAGCAGACTCAAGACAGAAGATTGCTAGATTAAAAATGGGGGACCTATTATGAAAAATTCAGTTTTATAAGGTGTTGGAACAAAGATGTGTGTCCATACTGTCTATACTCGTTTCCCTCTTTTTCAATTTAAGATTGAACATTGGTCTGGGGAATGTGCTATGTATTTTCTACTGCACAAGAGGCGTGATAAACGAGCATAATTCAAATGACTCTGTATGCAATTGGATAGTCCTTCAACCAATCAGACCACAAGAGGCATGATCAACAGGCATCAATCCATCCTTCTCTATCCGTCATCATGTTAAATCCGCCAATAGCACACCAGGTGGATAAGCCAGTGTGTGATTGGTTCCCGCAAAAGTGTAACAGAAGCAGTAGAAATTAATGTACAGGTTTCCAAAATGAGTTGCCGTGCAAAATCAAATTGCAGGCAGATCAGGCTGGGTTTGCCCAGTCTAATTTCCCCCTACTCCTAAGAGTAGGGAAACCCAGCCTATGACTGTTGATGATATGCCCTTTTAGAGGAAACACTAAAAGTGAGAAGCACACTAATAGCTGCAACCTTTTTCCTGATTCTCTCCATCTGTGTCTGACTCTGTGTCCGTTCAAACATGCAAAAGTGCACTCCACAACTGGTTATTTATGACATTTTGACTGAGTGAGATTCGGCTGTTTTGTTGTTGACGGAGTATCCGAAACTTAAACCTAAACGGCCTCCATTAGCTTTGATCGAGAGAGTTGGTTAGTTGATTACAGGTTTGTTGCTCCTGGTAAGCTCTCATTGTCACAGTTTAAACACAATGGCGTTCGTCTTCCACAAGGGAGTTTGGCGTCACTGCATTTTTTTCCTGGCGGACTATCAAAGAACGCAACACACGTCTCACGGACATCCTGTAGAATTCAGATGATGACTTCGAAACTGTTGAAGTGTTTCCAGAAAAGTGTGCCATATGCAGACGTTCAGCCAACGGTCCATGAGCATGACTTCTGGGTGACGAGGGAGCTACCCCCAAAATTTCTTTGGGAGACAATAGCTGTGTACCAAATGACGCACTATACACTATTCACTTATACACTATGTACTCAACCGTGTAGTGTATATACTTTACATGGTTATTTTGTCAGTCAGCGTCAGAATCTGGTAGTGACTCCCCTCCACTAGGTAATTAAAGCTGCGACAGTTGAGTGCATGAAGTGTCCAACATTCCACACTTTGTTTTTTACGTTAATTTAGTGCATCATCCGGGTATTTAAAGTGCACTTTTTCTCTTTAGAATTTTCAGTGTGAACATACTGCTTACACTACTTATACTTTAAACGTTATAGAATATTGCACAAGTACGCAATTTGGGACACAGCTTATGTGGTGCCCAAACAGAAGGAAGTGGAGGATTCTGGGCTGAGCTTTGGGGCTGGAGTAGACTCTTGAGTCAGAGTTTAAAAAAAAACATGCTTAGTCAACATACAACAGTGTGCAAAAACCCGGCTGCTCGTGACCACACATTGATGTCTTAAAGGACAACTCTGGCGAATTTTTAAGTTTATCTTGATCGTTATATCTTTGTGAGTACAGTCTATAGAAAAAAAAAACTAACCGGATTGGTGCTTTCAACACGGAGTTATTACAGTTAATGCCCAGAGCCCCCCTCAGCTAAAACAGCAGCTTTGGGGGCATAAACGTAACGGGTGTCTTTGGGCCTCTTAACAGACACAAAATGCAATTAAAATGTCTGTTCAACATGAACAGCTCCCTCACACGACAACGAGATGCGTTTAGCCACTCAGCCATTGTTTAAATTCACATTTTTTAGCCGGCTATCTGTGTCTCACGCTGAAGTCCCGTGGGAACGTAGCGGTAGCCGGAAAGTCGAGAAGATTATCATGTTTATGAAGAGGCTCGCTCATCGGCTCGTCGGTCCTCAGTATTGAACGTGTCCGAGATAAATAGTTTTCGTTTCTGTACTGCTGATCCGATGAGGCCCGCTCGTTCAGTTACTCGCTCATGCTCAGTATCAGCTGCTCGTGAGTTCATCAGATCTCTCCGCAAAACAACATTCAGTTCAGTGAACGGTTGGAGTTACAAAATATAATTCAAGACATAGTTTATTTATATACGGAGGGACTGTCACTCATGTCAGAAAGTGAGTAACTAAAATAACATGTGTGGTCAGCGCTGATTTGAGACGCGAACCGTTTAGAATGATTCAGTCCGATTTGGTGAACTGTTTCGCCCGGTTCACAAAAAAGAACCAGTTCAAAAGCACCGGTTAAAAAGAACGATTTGTGTTGCATGTTTTTTTTACTCTCAGTTGTTACCTATTCACATGCATTATGACTGGCAGACTGCAACGGTTGAAGTTAAAATCTTAATTTGTGTTCTACTGAAGAAACAAAGACACCTACATTTTGGATGCACTGGGGGTAAGCAGATAAACATCACATTTTCATTTTTGGGTGAACTATCCCTTTAAGAAAGAACTTACAAACGGCTGGTGCAACCCTACCCAGGTCAGTCTGTTAAGATTGACCTTCCCAGTTACTATAGTAGTTACAATATCATTAGTTATAAAGAAAAGAAATTAAGACCACATACCCTCAAATGGCCTTCATAATATCATGTTGAAAAATTTTCAGAGAGGGGAAATTTGTTACTAATAAGACAGTGAAAAACTGGGGGCTTATCTAAAATATTATAGATTTGGGGGGTGCAAACAAATCTAATATATTTCATATTTTCAGTTAGATTAATGTGCAGGACACTTGGCTTAATAACAAAATGTATTTTAGAGTTAATTTTCATGCATATTTGTACATATAATGTCCCGGGGACAGAAATGTCACCAATTTGGTGGAATGGCTCTGTAAGAACAATAAATGCTAGAGGGAGGCTGGAAACAGAGCGTTAAACATTTTTAACACTGCTCTGGAGGCAGACACTTCTGTAAAAAGATACATGTAGTCACAGAGAAACTGAGAAGTATAAAATCATCTTAATTCTGTTTACAGTTTGCTGTATAGCAGCACAGGCTCTGCCATCGCAGCAGATACTCAGGTTACAAGAAAAGGGATGTGACATGCGCTCACTCGCGATTTTCAGGAAGTCACATAAAAGAAAAATTTAAGGTATACAGTTCTCAGTATCTATACAATTCAATCTGAGCAACTATTGTATTACTATTTTTCAATCTCCTGCAACAAACCTCATTCAGAGCACACACACACAAAAGGTATCACATTACTCCTACTCTCTGAAATAAGAGGAGCCATTATTAATGCATGAAAGTGGTTCCTCCACATGACCAACCTACAATTTCTTAGATATATTCTTCTTTGTGTTTATAATACATGAACCAAGATTTTGCACATGTAAAGGCATATATTTGCTCAGCTGTGCTTTTGTCAGAATGTTCCCCAGAGGATCAAAGAAGGTTTTCGTAATATTGTTCACCAGTCTATTCACTTATATCTTGCCCTAACAATAAACTATTCCTCTGAGTGTAGGAGGCGCTAACCTCATTTTTCTTTTTGTCTGCTTTCTTTTTCACCCTGAAGATAGTATCGACATCAGTGACTTCTCTTATTACAGAGAACAGTTACCGCATGATGCTCCAGGTATAAATATGTTCTGTGTCAGACTTTGAAACATTTAGAGCTTCATTCCGAACCCTGAGCATCGGCTGGAAGACAAAATACAATATGGTAACACATAACCTTTTTTGGGGGTTGCACTTTATTTTACAGTGTGTGCATTTACATGTACTTAAAGTACTAGGTAATTTAAGGTAACTTCATGGATTAAGGTTAGGTTTAGGGGTAGTACCTAGTTATTACCCAGTTAACTATAATAAGTAAGTATGTACATGGCAACAGGACTGTAAAATAAAGTGCTACCTTTTTTGTATTACACATGATTTTAATATTATATTAAAATAAAAAAGTAAATAAATCTCATTCTGCAGCGTGAGTGCATTTCCGTTCACGTTGGCCAAGCTGGAGCACAGATTGGAAACGCCTGCTGGGAACTTTACTGTCTGGAGCATGGTATCCAGCCAGATGGACAGATGCCCAGTGATAAGACATTTGGAGGAGGAGATGATTCCTTCAACACTTTCTTTAGTGAGACGGCTTCTGGAAAGCATGTACCACGTGCCATCTTTGTTGATCTGGAGCCCACTGTTATTGGTATGGGAATATTTTAGTTTTAGAAATTATTTAAAACAGCATGTACATGTGAATATCTCAATGATGAAAAAAATCAGACTGAAACGTTCAGCTGAAACTTTCTATGAATGTAGATGAAGTACGGACAGGCACCTATCGCCAGCTCTTTCATCCAGAACAACTCATCACTGGAAAAGAGGACGCTGCCAATAACTATGCCAGGGGACACTACACCATCGGCAAGGAGATCATTGATTCAGTTTTGGATCGTATTCGCAAACTGGTAATATTTTTTGGTCTGATTTATTGTTAAGTTTGTAAAATGACTGTAGAACTTTCTAAGCCAAATTAGAGCATTGTAGTCCTTTTGGTAAGTTTTTTTCTCCTCTCTTACAAAAGTCTGATCAGTGCACTGGCCTCCAAGGTTTCCTGGTGTTCCACAGCTTTGGTGGGGGTACTGGCTCTGGCTTCACCTCCCTGCTTATGGAGCGTCTCTCTGTCGACTACGGCAAAAAGTCCAAGCTTGAGTTTGCAATCTATCCTGCTCCTCAAGTGTCCACAGCTGTGGTGGAGCCCTACAACTCCATCCTGACCACCCACACCACCCTGGAGCACTCTGATTGTGCCTTCATGGTAGACAACGAAGCCATCTACGACATCTGTCGTAAAAACCTGGACATTGAGCGTCCGTCTTACACCAACCTCAACAGGCTCATTGGGCAGATCGTGTCGTCCATAACAGCCTCGCTGAGATTTGATGGAGCTCTGAATGTGGATCTCACCGAGTTCCAAACCAACTTGGTGCCCTACCCACGTATTCATTTCCCTCTGGCTACATACGCTCCAGTGATCTCTGCTGAAAAGGCGTATCACGAGCAGCTGTCTGTGGCTGACATAACCAATGCCTGCTTTGAGCCGTCTAATCAGATGGTCAAATGTGATCCTCGACATGGTAAATACATGGCCTGCTGTCTTCTGTATCGTGGAGATGTGGTGCCCAAAGACGTCAATTCTGCCATCGCTGCCATTAAGACCAAACGCACCATCCAGTTTGTAGAGTGGTGCCCCACTGGATTCAAAGTAGGCATCAACTATCAGCCCCCAATGCAGGTTCCTGGTGGAGATCTGGCCAAAGTACAGAGAGCCGTTTGCATGCTGAGTAACACCACAGCCATTGCTGAGGCCTGGGCTCGTCTAGACCACAAGTTTGATCTGATGTACGCCAAGAGAGCCTTTGTGCACTGGTATGTGGGTGAGGGAATGGAGGAAGGAGAGTTCTCAGAGGCCAGAGAAGACATGGCAGCCCTGGAGAAAGATTATGAAGAAGTCGGCACTGACAGCATCGGAGATGATGAAGATGGAGTGGAATTTTAAAATCCATTTTTTTATAGTCTCAGGGTAATGAGATATTTTTATCTGCTAAAACGCAACGTTTTATCATGTTCTTTTTTGGGGCTATACATTCTTTGCTATCACTTTATAATGAGATTCTATATGTAAACATTAGTTAAGCTAACAGCATTTACAGCATTTATTAATTTCTACATATAGTAATATATTTGAACATTTTAAGTTGTGTAAATTAACACGTTAATGAATTATTAATTAATTAATTAAAAAATGCTGTAAAATGTTTATTGTTAATTCATGATACCTAATGCTTATTCATTATATAACACATACTAATTTTTCTATATTTTATTTCTTATGCAAAAGTTAAATCGATTAAAAAGTAAATATTAATTTGAAAAATACTAGGCAGTCAAAAGCCTAGAAACAAGCACTTTCTAAAAGAATGTTATTAAATATGCACTCTTTTCATGATATACAGTTGGACATGTTATCTGTTTAAAATCTGTGTATATTTGCGCATGCAAAAGTGATAAAGGCCTACAGGCAAAACAGAATATTTTCCAGCATGACACCCCTCCCCCCACCGGTGTCTATGCAGCACAAAAATGACCACCTGCTATAGCTGTTATTCATGATTCAGCTGTTTGCACATGTCAATGGGCATCAGTATGAGAGGCTGGATATTGTCTGTGCTTTCACTGTAGCACAGAAATTAAAGTCTTATAACAATTTGGCCTGTGTGTTCATTTTCTTTCTATATAGCAAGAACCATGTCTAAAGAAAACCTTAGTCAATGGTGCTCTTTTTGCTTTGTAAACACTGAGAAACACATATCTGTTTTCAAATATAGGGCAACATTTACGACATAAAACTTGTCTTTCACACAAAAGACTTGTGAAGCAATTACTGATATGAAATGACAATTTCACCCTGAAGTCTTTAAACATGCTTTTCCATCATGCAGGAATCACAAAGACTATCCTGCTGCAAGCATTGTATTACAAATAAAACTTATGATATCAGTTTTCCTGCAGTTGTTATGCAACTTTAACACATGACGGTGAAGAACTTTGACATATAGCCTGTAAAAATCCTCGTTGGCATCTTTTAGTATTATCGAATGCTCAAAAAGCTAGTAAAGGGGCCAGATGGTTTTCACAAACCCCGAACTCCCAAGAGGGAGCGAGACTATGCTTGTGTAGGAAGGACGGCCCTTCTGAATGGCTATCCTCTCTCTAACGGGCGATCCCACTTCCTGCTAACCCCCTCCATTCCTCCTCCCTCTCTATAAAAACCCCACCTCTCCTTTCTTCTCCACATCTGCCTTCTCTATTCCGAATCCTCAAGTCGGCCTGAAGGGAAATCTGACAAGATGGTAAGTTCTTAGTGCTTGATTGATTCTTAATTCAAATCTTTTCAAAAGATTACATATGTACATGTCTTTACATTTATATCAAGGAATTTCTGTAAACTCTGACACGCCTTTAGTTAATTCTCTTACATAAATCGGTTCTTTTTTTGTCAAAGACATAATTAGTAGCACTAGTTAAACTATCGAAACACGGTTTTATGAAAGTGGTCAAGAATGAAGCATTAAGCCATGCAAAGTTTCAGGCACAACGCTGGCCTTTCATTATGCAGAGGATGTGGCTACGGCCTTCAAAGCCTGATCCCAGACTATGACACATGTGTCAGCAGGAAACTCCAATGCTTCGCTTCGCCTTTTCTGAATATAACATGTATCTATGTTAAGCGGATCAGCAGGGCCAAAATAGCTCACTGAACATGTGTCAACTAAAGAGGAGAAAAGGGGAACTACAGCACGAAAATGCAGTTGTTACTCAGAGAATGAATACATTCATGTCTTTTTGACATACAAAGAGGCATTAGTAGTAGATGAGATCATGAGTGACAAAATCTGGAGCATAGCAGAATAATAGATAGATCTGTTCTAGTGAAAAGGCCTGAGTGAGATTTCTCTGTATTACACAAAGAAGAGTGTACAGCTGGGACAGGGAGGGGGGTGGACTTAGGCCTCCAAGGAACTCACTCAGTCTCTTCTTCTCTATTCAGAAGATCCCATTACCCAACATGCATGTCAATAAAATAGAAAAGAAACTGAGTTCACATTGAACAATATAGGTCCAAAAGCTTGGGGAAATGTATTAAGTTGTTACAGTACTGAGCTTTGGGTGAGCTCGGCCAGTGTTAACAACTAAAATAACAGACCTAACTAAATTTCTCATTTAAAACAATGAAAGAACGCATCTAGTTCAGTGGTTCTCAATCTTTTTGACACCAAAGTGCCTCATTGTCCACAACAACAACATGAAGGCCCCTGAAGTTTTGTTCTCAAAACGTGTTTTAAAGGTCTAGTTTATATACCTTACAAAAAAAAGTAACTAAAATAATTATAATTCAAATAATTAAAAAACAAATAATAATTTCAAAATTTAGAAGCGGAATGTTCTTCAGGGTTCAAACTCTTTTAAACCAATGAATTTACATGACGTTCATGATTTACTGGATCATAATGTTTTAAAAATATTGAAGTTTCTATACAACCTGTAATGAATATTCATTATAAAAAATTATATTAACATGATTTTCCAGATCTAGAGATCATAAAACAAGGAATACTTAGATTTGTACTTGTTTTAGCTTATTTTAAAGCTTTTGTCTAATGTTAAGTCAACCTTTTTTAACTGAGGACCTGCCCCCCCTGATAGTTAAATATTAGGAGCTACCATGTTGTTTAATTTCTTAGACAGCCATTAGATGTTAGAGTAGCAAATATATGTATTCTAACTCTTATATATTTTATATACTTTACCCTTCTTCTCTCTCCAGCGCGAGTGTATCTCTATGCATGTTGGCCAAGCTGGGGCCCAAATGGGAAATGCCTGCTGGGAACTTTACTGTCTGGAGCATGGTATTCAGCCAGATGGACAGATGCCCAGTGATAAGACGATAGGAGGAGGAGATGATTCCTTCAACACCTTCTTCAGTGAGACAGGAGCAGGGAAACATGTTCCACGTGCCATCTTTGTTGATCTGGAGCCCACTGTGATTGGTAAGTTGAACCTGAGGAACAGAATAAAATCAATTTAAGTGATCATGAAAGAAAACATTTTACAAAATATTGGAATATTTTTAAAACAATATGCGATCAAATAAAAAATACTGTTGGACGATGTAGATTTCCTTTTAATTATTATTATTTATTTGCTTTTGAGAATAAAACAAAAATAGCCATTTTAACTCGTTTTTTTTTTTTCAGATGAGGTGCGCACAGGCACATATCGTCAGCTGTTCCATCCGGAGCAACTAATTACAGGCAAGGAAGATGCTGCCAATAACTATGCCCGTGGTCATTACACCATTGGTAAAGAGATCATTGACCTAGTGCTGGACAGAACACGCAAACTGGTGAGGTTTATACAAAAATTCAACCTCCACCTGAATTTGACATAGAAGCATTAATGATAATGAACTGTAATTTCAAATAAGCTGATTTACTTCAAATCCGTAGGCTGATCAGTGCACTGGCCTCCAAGGATTTCTCATCTTCCACAGCTTTGGTGGGGGTACTGGCTCTGGCTTCACCTCCCTGCTGATGGAGCGTCTCTCTGTCGACTACGGCAAAAAGTCCAAGCTTGAGTTTGCCATCTATCCTGCTCCTCAAGTGTCCACAGCGGTGGTGGAGCCCTACAACTCCATCCTGACCACCCACACCACCCTGGAGCACTCTGATTGTGCCTTCATGGTGGACAACGAAGCCATCTACGACATCTGTCGTAAAAACCTGGACATTGAGCGTCCGTCTTACACCAACCTCAACAGGCTCATTGGGCAGATCGTGTCGTCCATAACGGCCTCGCTGAGATTTGATGGAGCTCTGAATGTGGATCTCACCGAGTTCCAAACCAACTTGGTGCCCTACCCACGTATTCATTTCCCTCTGGCTACATACGCTCCAGTGATCTCTGCTGAAAAGGCGTATCACGAGCAGCTGTCTGTGGCTGACATAACCAATGCCTGCTTTGAGCCGTCTAATCAGATGGTCAAATGTGATCCTCGACATGGTAAATACATGGCCTGCTGTCTTCTGTATCGTGGAGATGTGGTGCCCAAAGACGTCAATTCTGCCATCGCTGCCATTAAGACCAAACGCACCATCCAGTTTGTAGACTGGTGCCCCACTGGATTCAAAGTAGGCATCAACTATCAACCTCCAACGGTGGTTCCTGGTGGAGATCTGGCCAAAGTACAGAGAGCCGTTTGCATGCTGAGTAACACCACAGCCATTGCTGAGGCCTGGGCTCGTCTAGACCACAAGTTTGATCTGATGTACGCCAAGAGAGCCTTTGTGCACTGGTATGTGGGTGAGGGAATGGAGGAAGGAGAGTTCTCAGAGGCCAGAGAAGACATGGCAGCCCTGGAGAAAGATTATGAAGAAGTCGGCACTGACAGCATGGGAGATGAGGACGAAGAAGGAGAAGAATATTAAAGTTCTACTTAGCTGCCCTGCAAAATAAAATCTGATCATGAAGATTTTTTGCAAAAATAATTACTTGAAATTCCATTTGCATTACAATTGGTTTTACATGAATAAAATGTGAATAAAAAATGAATACATAAATAAATAAATAGTTTTGTGTTTTCTCACTTTTCTCAAACATAATACCTCTGTTATTTATTTATTTGTTAGTTAAGCAAGCTTATAGTTAATATTTACTAACCGGTGGTTTAAGAATTACTTGGTAAATAAGTTTTCAGTCAATTTAAAGAAATCATAAAAATGGCAATGGATTTTTGTTTTTTTGTTTAAGTTAGTTATTGAATGACGGCAATGAAATATAGACACCATGGAAGTCTATAATTTTTGGAGAGAGAACCATCTGTGGCAATTCCCCTTCATATAAATGGCAGTTGCATGGTTCTAAATCTTTTTTTTTTCGTCAAATGTTTGTTTATATTAGCCACATTCAGTGACAAGTGCATTTCACACATTTACGAAGCCTCAAAAATGTGGTCACTGGCAAAACATCTATATTTATTCATTCAGAAAACACAGATACATTCGAATAGCTGACAACAGAAATGCCATGAGATGAGTACTTAGCCACTGCTAGTAGACGGTGCAACTATATTGGAAAAAATATTGGATTTCTTCATTGGCGTGTGAAAATGACTTATTTTTTCCCTAAAAACTGTAATAATCTTTTTCTGTGGCAGTCACAGTTAGGCCTTAGTTCAATTAGGGCATTTAGTACCTTTTATAAACGTGCTCAAACATGCAGCTTAGTCTGGGACTAGCTTACGGCTTGTGACACCGAGGTGTAGTCTTATCCTGACACCTAGTGTTATGAATGCAGCGTGCAAAAATGTAACAGTGCCATTTACCCACGGAAGAAATGTGCTCTTTGGTGGACGTAGGCGTAGCACACAGATAAAGTAAGTGAGTAACAATTCAGATACCTTAATGAGATATATCTAATAAAAGTGTAAGTGCTCCTTATATATTATGAGTAATTTTAATGTATAAAGTAGTTTTAGTTTATACTATTGTGTTTTTTTACATTACATTGTTTACATGCTACTGGTCAAAAAAACTATTCAAAGGGATACCCTACCGCTTTTTCATATTAAAATGCAGTTACTTAAACTAATATACAACATACTAAGAAAAAATATAACGACACAAAACACATCTAAACAATATCACAAGCTCTGTGATGTGGGTTAGAGTGTTGTTACAGTATGTGTTTGCATAAGTAAAAACATAATAAAAATAAATAAATAAACATTTTATTGAAGTTTTTATTATCATTTATTTTCCTGTCCATATTTTTTTTTTTTATGTAGTCTAATGTTGTTTTGATCCCTATAGTGACTTTCATTGAATGAACAAAACAATCAAATTCAAAATATCTACTTTTGTGTTCTGTAGAAGAAATAAAGTCATACAGATTTGGGATTACTGAGGGTGAGTAAAAAAGGACTTTTACCTGTCTGTGAGGTTAATTTGCTGAAGGCCTGTTCAAAGGTTTTCTACTTTTTACTCACTTACTGATTCAGCAGCACTCATTTTTTTTCACCTCATTTTTTAACAACATGCAACGGACCTATTTTCAGGGGAGATCTACCAGTTATGAATAGTGTTTCAAATAAATAGGTTGTACAACGATTGGAAGCGCCTTCTCAATGTGAGTAGTACATTTGCATTTAGCAGACACTTTTATCAGCGACTTACAAAAGACGAACAAGCAATTTGTCACAGTTCCAACAATATACATTGTATACAAGGCCAAAATAAAACAATTGTATTGTATACAATATAAAAAATATATTTTTAAAGGTGCCCTATGTAGTATTTTTGCAGCAAAATATCCAAAAACCACTAGGCCGGTGTTATATATTTTGTTCAGTTGAGTACCTACAATATCCCAAATGTTTTCAACTATTTGTAAATTGTGAGAAAATTGCTATTTTAACCAAGGACCGAGACTCAGCATAGCGTTTGAGAAAGTTGCCTGTCAATTGCGTCATATCTGTGTTACCCTCGGTTTCGGGTTTTATTATTTGTCAGGAGCGCTTTACTCTTAGCAGTGTGAACAAGTGAACGTAAGAGAAACGTCATAACATCATTTTCAACACACTATCTAATATGATAAACAGAGCTGCGTTACCTCATAATCATAACCGGAAGAGCGGATCAGTGCGGGCGCCCAACGAATGTGTCATAATAAAAGTCCTGGTGTTCTCGAGCCATATGTTTGTATAACAACAGCTCCAGCAGCTGTGCTCAGCTCCACAACAACTGTCCTGCTCTGCTGTACACTACAGTAACATAAATAACCGCATGCATGAATGTGATTTCTGCCCGAGTCCTATTTTCCACCGGCTGTGAGGTGAAGACCACATGTCCCAAGTTACTGCGCTCAAACTTTGCGTCATCAAACTACGCCTTTGTTTTGAATAGGCGACTTCCAGTGGACAGAAAGTTGCATAGTGCGCCTTTAACTTTTATTTATTTGTTAATTTGTTAATTAATTAATTGTAATATTTATTATAATATTTATTTATGCGTTCATTTATTTTGTACATTTATTTATTCCCAAATGTATTTCTTTTTACATTTATTGATCATTAATTAATTTATTTTTTTCTTTGCAGTGTGCAACATGGAAATGCTTCAGCACATCATTGGTTGAGAGCTCACGCACAGAACCGTCAGAACGATATCTATGGTCAGAAGAGCTGAGGAGTTATCGCTAGTTCTTTCACAGACACCAAACAACTTGTCAATGTTTCCAGCAGTTTGACCCATTGAGAGATAAGTTTCAGTGTTCAAAATTAATGTGCACAATACATGTGGTAGTCTCTAAAGAAAAAACGCTAGTATTGGGGAAAACCGGGAAAAACCAAAACCCACACTTGCCGCCGGATGTTTGACCACGTCATCACTTACTGAGAAGCGGGAGAAAAGGACGGCCTGCATAACGACGTGAGTATAAATTTGTTCTTCCCTCGCTGAAATTAAATCGTAATGTTCAGGGAACTGCACTTTAAAGCGAATAAACGGCAATCCAACTGAAAAGCTTGGTTAGTTTACATCGTTCAACATGTTGTGTTTTGCAGACATTTTTGTAGACCTGGCTGTAACCAAATATTTTCCGAAAACAAACACAAAACATTTTTTTTATTATAGACAAACAAGTTAAAGTATATCACTATCCTTGTTGTTGACTTAACAAAAACAGCGTGTAAATTATGGGGTTCCATTTGTGCCAAAAATAAGTTGACTGCCCAGTGCTTTGTACTATACATTTGTCCTTGTCATCAGTCTTTGTCAAGTTGTTCGGAAAAATTGGTATATGTTGATGTGTGTGTTCACTGTTTATGTTGATTTGCTCTGTTGTCCTTACTGCATTGATCCTATTTTTTCAGACAAAGTCCGAGCTTTAACTGTATACTGCTGTCCCTACAGTCATCTTAACTGTCATCCTGTCCTGTCATCTTGTTCAGTCATCTCAACTGTTGTCCTGTTCTGTCATCTTAACTGTCGTCCTGTTCTGTCGTCTTGTTCAGTCATCTCAACTGTTGTCCTGTTCTGTCATCTTAACTGTCGTCCTGTTCTGTCGTCTTGTTCAGTCATTTGAACTGTCGTCCTGTTCTGTTGTCCTGTTCTGTCGTCTTGTTCAGTCATCTTATATGGGGTTCCATTTGTGCCAAAAATAAGTTGACTGCCCAGTGCTTTGTACTATACATTTGTCCTTGTCATCAGTCTTTGTCAAGTTGTTCGGAAAAATTGGTATATGTTGATGTGTGTGTTCACTGTTTATGTTGATTTGCTCTGTTGTCCTTACTGCATTGATCCTATTTTTTCAGACAAAGTCCGAGCTTTAACTGTATACTGCTGTCCCTACAGTCATCTTAACTGTCATCCTGTTCAGTCATCTTAACTGTCATCCTGTCCTGTCATCTTGTTCAGTCATCTCAACTGTTGTCCTGTTCTGTCATCTTAACTGTCGTCCTGTTCTGTCGTCTTGTTCAGTCATCTCAACTGTTGTCCTGTTCTATCATCTTAACTGTCGTCCTGTTCTGTCGTCTTGTTCAGTCATTTGAACTGTCGTCCTGTTCTGTTGTCCTGTTCTGTCGTCTTGTTCAGTCATCTTATATGGGGTTCCATTTGTGCCAAAAATAAGTTGACTGCCCAGTGCTTTGTACTATACATTCGTCTTTGTCATCAGTCTTTGTCAAGTTGTTCGGAAATATCGGTATATGTTGATGTGTGTGTTCACTGTTTATGGTGATTTGCTCTGTTGTCCTTACTGTATTGATCCCATTTTTTCAGATAAAGTCCGAGCTTTAACTGTATACTGCTGTCCCTACAGTCATCTTAACTGTCGTCCTGTTCTGTCATTTGAACTGTCGTCTTGTTCAGTCATCTTAACTGTCGTCCTGTTAAGTCATCTTAACTGTCGTCCTGTTTATTTTGCTTTTATTTTTACATTTTGCGTGAATTTGTTGTGTCTGTGGTCTACACATTTTAAACGACAGTAGCCTATAAGGATGAACATAGGAAGACAGTTAAGGTGATTTTTTTGAAAAATAAAAATTCTGTCATTATTAACTTAAGTTTACTTGTTTTAAATTTTACCCTAAAACATTATGTTTTAAAAAAAAAAAATCTTGCCCCATTGACTTCCATGGTATGGGGAAAATACAATGTAATTCAAAGGGTCACCACAACTGTTTGGTTAGCCATATTTTTCAAAATAACTTGTTTTGTGTTTAGCCAATAAATTCATGCAGGTTTGGAACAACCTGATGGTGAGCAACGCTACATAATAAAAAATAAAAAGCTTGTGTGAACTATCCATTTATTCAAATCGTCTGAAAATTGGTTTATCTCAAATTATAAGTAATACGCAATCAGGGTTTATGAGGGGTAGATCCATTCACAATAATTTACGTCTGATCCAAGACCTGATTGACTATAGAGACAATATTAAAGATGCAGGGATTATGTTTTTCCTAGATTTTTACAAAGCGTTCGATACGCTCGAACACAACTTTATTTTTACTGCTTTAGAGCTTTATGGTTTTGGGAAACATTTTACAAGTTTAATTAGTAGTTTATATCGGGATACTAATTGTTCTATTTCATTGTCCGAAGGGACCACTAAACGTTTTAATATAAACCGTGGGATTTAACAAGGATGTCCTGTTTCGCCCTTACTGTTTATTTTGGCGGCCGAAATGCTTGCACTTGCATTTAAACACTCGAATATTGAGCAATTAAAGGTTTTTGATGACTCCATAGTAATTAGTCAATTGGCTGATGACACAGTCCTATTTCTAAAAAACTTTGATCAAGTTTCTAAATCTCTCCAAATTATTAATACATTTTCCATGGCTTCAGGTTTGTGTCTTAATTTGAATAAATGTGAAATAATGACCCTAAAAGAATCTCATCTTACAGTAATTTGTGATGTACCGATTAAATCTAGTATCAAATATCTTGGAATTATAATTACCAAAGATAAAGAATTAAGTGAAATATCCAATATATCTAACAGAATAGCTGAATCTAAGACCAAATTGGATAGTTGGATGCAAAGAGATATTTCTATCTTTGGTAGAATCTTGTTGACAAAAACCGAATCTCTATCCAGATGTGTTTACCCTGCAGGCTCCCTTCCTATTTCTGAAAAAAAAATCAAGTTGATTAACCAGATGAATTTCAATTACATTTGGAAAAGGAAAGCACATTATATTAAAAAAGGGATAGTAATAAAGGACTATAAAGAGGGGGGTTTACAGGCCATAGATTTTGACTGCATGAACGGGATGTTTAAGATTAATTGGCTCAAACATTTCCTAACAAATTGTAATAGTTTTTGGTTCTGTGTCCCTAGAAATATCTTTAAAAGTGTTGGTGGAATTGAATTCTTATTACGATGTGATTTTACAGTACAAAAACTACCTCTCAAATTGTCAGAATTTCATAGACAAGTCCTTTTATACTGGAAGTTGATTTATAAACACAATTTTTCCCCTCACAACTCACCGATTTGGAACAACAGATATATTTTATTTAGAAACAAGTCACTCTTTATAAGAGATTGGTGGGAGAAAGGCATCTGGTCTGTTGTTCATTTTCTTGATGAGGAAAGTAATTTTATGAATCACAGGACTTTTTGTGAAAAGTATAATTTTCAATGTGATCACAAGCAATATGATAAGGTATTGAAGTGTATTCCAAAGGCTTTTGGTATGTTGGTTAGAAATACAGTGCCTTATGTAAATGAAGCTCTTCATCTACCATCTTTAAAAGTAAATGGGCAGGATTTTATTATGAATACTTTACCAAACAAATTAATCAGAACTTTATTAACCCAAGAAAAATTTCCAAATCAATTTGGTCGAAATAATGTGAATACATTTTTTTCAAAGAATTCAATTTTTACATTAAGAACTATGTATCTCTCCTTTCCTATACCTCCCAAAGCCAAGGAAATACATTTTAAAGTTTTTAATGATATTTACCCATCCTTAGAGCTTCTAAGATATAGATTTAATATTGATCACAATAGCTGTACTTTCTGTGATTCCGAAATTGAAACAACAGCACATTTGTTTTTTGATTGCTTGAATAGTAGAGTCTTTTGGGATGGAATGTACGGGTGGCTTAAAATTACAATTAATTCGATTTCTTTATTTTCCATAAAAGACATCACTTTTGGTATATTAATGGAAGATGTACACATTCAATTTTTACTGAACAATATTCTCATTTTGGGGAAATTTTATATTCACAAGTGCAAATGCCTTAAAACAAAGCCTTTGTTTTGTGTTTTTCAGAAAGAATTTTGGATTTTCTGTAAATCTTTAAGAATGCTAAAACGGAAAAATGGTAGAAAACTACTTGATTTATTGAAGAAATTTAAACTATTGGAAGACCTAGCTTAATTTTTTTGTTTGTTTGTTTGTTTTTTTGTTTGTTTTTTTTTGCTTTATCTATATCTAGTTGTGCTCTGTTATTTAGTATTGATTCTGATTTTGATTTGCCTTATTGTAATTCTGTTTGTTGCAATAAAAAAAATAAAAATAAAAAAAAGATGACTGAACAAGACGACAGTTAAGATGACTGAACAGGACGACAGAACAGGACGACAGAACAGGACGACAGTTAAGATGACTGAACAGGACGACAGTTGAGATGACTGAACAAGACGACAGTTCAGATGACTGAACAAGACGACAGAACAGGACGACATTTCAGATGACAGAACAGGACGACAGTTCAAATGACAGAACAGGACGACAGTTAAGATGACTGAACAGGACGATAGTTAAGATGACAGAACAGGAAGACAGTTAAGATGACTGAACAGGAAGACAGTTAAGATGACTGAACAGGACGACAGTTAAGATGACTGAACAGGACGACAGTTAAGATGACTGAACAAGACGACAGTTCAAATGACTGAACAAGACGACAGTTCAAATGACAGAACAGGACGACAGTTAAGATGACTGTAGGGACAGCAGTATACAGTTAAAGCTCGGACTTTATCTGAAAAAATAGGATCAATGCAGTAAGGACAACAGAGCAAATCACCATAAACAGTGAACACACACATCAACATATACCAATTTTTCCGAACAACTTGACAAAGACTGATGACAAGGACAAATGTATTAGTACAAAGCACTGGGCAGTCAACTTATTTTTGGCACAAATGGAACCCCATAGTAAATAGTTTTCTAAAAACCCTGTAATAGTCAGTTGAGCTTAAGAAATAATCACCTTCTAAAAATGAACTATTTTGAATTATCTAACATTACTTTACAGAAATGATTGTGGTGATGAATTTGTCCTTTAGAGACCGATATTCATTTTAGACTGGTCACATAGAGTTCGAATCGATTAACGTTACATCATTTGCAGTGCTTTATGGGTGTGGGCGGAACTAAAGAGCTATTTTGGGCCGTGTATTTTGATTGGTGTGATTTTCTGTATTACAACATCATCTGTAATGTTGTTTTTCCACCAAAAATTCTGCTGTTTAGTAGCTACTATTATTTAAAAAAAATGTTGAAATAATATGGTCTGACTGCTTCAACGGAAGCAAATGCTATCTCTAATCTCCTGAGACCCTGGGACCTTATATGAGAGGACATTACATTTTTACCTCTTGACACAGTGATAACAATGATAGTCAATTTTGTAAATCTGTTGGCCGCATTTAGGGACACTGTCCTTTCTGACATCCGTCCAGCAGCTTCAGTCTCTTCAGTGGACGTGTGTCAGCAGGAAGAGTCTGTCTCCATTCACTGCTACAGTGTGCAGGATTACCAGGACATCTACCACTCTGTGGTGGAGCCCATGCTGAAGACAGGCAGTGGACGGCATCATCGCTACAGTCTTAAACTGGGACTGAAGATCAAGCAGCAGCTGTGGGAGGCACTGAACTGCCCATCACTGGTGGAGATGGAGCAGCCTGATGGACATGTCCTGATCACTGAGAGCTCCTCCACAACCAGCAGAAGCTTCAGTCCTCGAATCCATGTGGACATCAGTGAAGAGCCCCAGCCTGAGGAACCCCGAAGAAAGAAGCCCAGACACGGAGTCATTCTAGTATCTCATGGATAGGCTGGTCATTTCAGAGAACCGCAGTTATAATGCTCACTATTAGTATGGGGTTCCATTTGTGCCAAAAATAAGTTGACTTCCCAGTGCTTTGTACTATACATTTGTCCTTGTCATCAGTCTTTGTCAAGTTGTTCGGAAAAATTGGTATATGTTGATGTGTGTGTTCACTGTTTATGTCGATTTGCTCTGTTGTCCTTACTGTATTGATCCTATTTTTTCAGATAAAGTCCGAGCTTTAACTGTATACTGCTGTCCCTACAGTCATCTTAACTGTCGTCCTGTTCTGTCATCTGAACTGTCGTCCTGTTCTGTCGTCTTGTTCAGTCATTTGAACTGTCATCTTGTTCAGTCATCTTGTTGTCCTGTTCTGTCATCTTAACTGTCGTCCTGTTCAGTCATTTGAACTGTCGTCTTGTTCAGTTGTTTGAACTGTCGTCTTGTTCAGTCATTTGAACTGTCGTCTTGTTCAGTCATTTGAACTGTCGTTTTGTTCAGTCATTTGAACTGTCGTCTTGTTCAGTTGTTTGAACTGTCGTCTTGTTCAGTCATTTGAACCGTCGTCTTGTTCAGTCATTTGAACCGTCGTCTTATTCAGTCATCTGAGCTGTCGTCTTGTTCAGTCATTTGAACCGTCGTCTTGTTCAGTCATCTGAACTGTCGTCTTGTTCAGTCATTTGAACCGTCGTCTTGTTCAGTCATCTGAACCGTCGTCTTGTTCAGTCATTTGAACTGTCGTTTTGTTCTGTCATTTGAACTGTCGTCCTGTTCTGTCGTCTTGTTCAGTCATCTTAACTGTTGTCCTGTTCAGTCATCTGAACTGTCGTCTTGTTCAGTCATCTGAACTGTCGTCCTTTTCTGTCGTCATCTGGTTCAGTTGTCTTAAAGGGATAGTTCACACAAGCTTTTTATTTTTTATTATGTAACGTTACTCACCATCAGGTTGTTCCAAACCTGCATGAATTTATTTGCTGAACACAAAACAAGTTATTTTCAAAAATATGGCTAACCAAACAGTTGTGGTGACCCTTTGAATTACATTGTATTTTCCCCATACCATGGAAGTCAATGGGGCAAGATTTTTTTTTGAAAAACATAATGTTTTAGGGTACAATTTAAAATAAGTAAACTTAGTAAATAACGACAGAATTTTCATTTTTCAAAAACTCACCTTAACTGTCTTCCTATGTTCATCCTTATAGGCTACTATCGTTTAAAATGTGTAGACCACAGACACAACAAATTCACGCAAAATGTAAAAATAAAAGCAAAATAAACAGGACAACAGTGCAGATGACTGAACAGGACGACAGTTCAGATGACTGAACAGGACGACATTTCAAATGACAGAACCGGACGACACTTAAGATGACTGAACAGGACGACAGTTAAGATGACTGAACAGGACGACAGTTAAGATGACTGAACAAGACGACAGAACAGGACGACAGTTAAGATGACTGAACAGGACGACAGAACAGGACGACAGTTAAGACGACAGAACAGGACGACAGTTCAGATGACAGAACAGGACGACAGTTCAAATGACAGAACAGGACGACAGTTAAGATGACTGAACAGGACGACAGTTCAAATGACAGAACAGGACGACAGTTAAGATGACTGAACAGGACGACAGTTAAGATGACTGAACCGGACGACAGTTCAAATGACAGAACAGGACGACAGTTAAGATGACTGAACAGGACGACAGTTAAGATGACTGAACAAGACGACAGAACAGGACGACAGTTAAGATGAATGAACAAGACGACAGAACAGGACGACAGTTAAGATGACTGAACAGGACGACAGAACAGGACGACAGTTCAAATGACTGAACAAGACGACAGTTAAGATGACTGAACAAGACGACAGAACAGCACGACAGTTAAGATGACAGAACAGGACAACAGTTCAAATGACTGAACAAGACGACAGTTAAGATGACTGAACAGGACAACAGTTCAAATGACTGAACAGGACGACAGTTCAAATGACTGAACAAGACGACAGTTAAGATGACTGAACAAGACAACAGTTAAGATGACTGAACAAGACAACAGAACAGGACGACAGTTAAGATGACTGTAGGGACAGCAGTATACAGTTAAAGCTCGGACTTTGTCTAAAAAATAGGATCAATACAGTAAGGACAACAGAGCAAATCGACATAAACAGTGAACACACACATCAACATATACCAATTTTTCCAAACAACTTGACAAAGACTGATGACAAGGACAAATGTATAGTACAAAGCACTGGGAAGTCAACTTATTTTTGGCACAAATGGAACCCCATAATTAGAAGACACAAGGGGGCGCTGTAGTACTTGCAGCACCCCTTCTTCCACCAGTCTTGGTCTGCACGGTCTTGGTCATCACCAATCTGGGCACCACAAATCTTAGGAATTACCTGAAGACACATGACCCCACAGAGTTCGGCGAAAATTTGAAGTCATCCACAACCGCTCATACTTCAGGTAACAATAGTGCATGACGTTGAATGAGTTACAAAATATAAACACAACAGTATTAATGATAGATTTTAACGTGATACATCGCTAAGGGAGCCTATTATTTCTGTGGAAAAAAATAGGAATTGCCAGGAAAAACACATTACCAAAACAGCAATCCCAAATTTATACAGAGAAGTGAAGGATGAAGTCCTCAAGGATTTGAAAGAAATTGCCACAACAGACAGACATTTAGTCCAGAGCAAATATGACCCCGTACATGTACAGTACCTAGAAACAAGATAGACCCCACAGAGCCACACTGCTGATGCACTTTAAGAAACTCTTGAGTGCATTTTATCTGATTGGGAATTAAATGCCAATATTGTGGCTGCAGGTAAACTTGGCAAACTAAATTGCTTTGTCCATAATCTCCACTTGGCTGTCACAAATGCCAAGTGAAAAGGAACACACTAGAACTTTGCAGAAATCTGGTAAGAACTTCCAGTATGATCTGGATGAAAAGAAGAGACCTGAAACAGGCATAGACAGATCAAAATTCCTCAGCTTATTTCTGGTGAGTGAATTATTTTGTTAAAAGTATTTTTATTTTGTATATTATTGACAACTAATAATGTAAATTTATCTTAAATATAATCTTATAATTCTCAAACCATTTTTCCATTTTAAATTTGTATCTAAAAGTATATAGTCCGATGTGGTTATGTATAATTAAAAACTATAATAAACATGTCATACTTCCTCCAGGATATTTCTGCATGAAACAAAAAATGTATTGACTGAGTTCTGGAGCAAACACTTGCAATCAGATGTGTCCTGATTGATGATAGAGGATCAGGAGAAAAGAATGTTACTGTCTCTTCTGTGAAGCCTGTGCTGGACCTTTTAAAAGACAGACTCTTTTATTCCCTGACTCCAAGGAGACAAATCTAACAATAAAGATCAAGAAATAAATGTGTGTTGTACTTGATGAAAAGTATAGCCCAGCCCACCCTTTTCTTGACCCAAGACAGAGGTCCCTTTGGAGAAGCTGCAATTCTAGATGGCATCAAAGGCCAGCTTTTAAAAGAGATGGGGATAAAAGAGGAAGGACACAAAGTTGAAAAAGGTGGGAAGTACACTGTAAAATATTTGGCATGATAATGTAAGCATTTCTTCATGCTGCAATTAAAATGCACTGGTTTTGTTCAGTGAAGAGAATGAAGAATTTCTTTAAAAAATGAGAAATTATTTGTGCAAGTAGTACTGCTTCAGAAAGTATGTTCAGTACAGCTAACAATATCGTGACCCCAGTTACATGCTCTGTTAAGCTAGAGAAAGTCAACATGCTAGTCTTTCCCGTAATCTACCAAGCCATTAAGAAGCAGGATTGGTTTTGTTTGGGAATGTGATTTATTACTTGTTCTGTTATGCTCATAGCTTGTGTGATATATTTGCTTCTGTTATTTACAGAATTTAAAAATTTCTGAAACATGTTCATACATGACTTTGTTTTGAAATAAGACAGTGTTATGGTCATTACTGATTATTATTTTAACATTTTTTATTTATATATGTTCTTTAAATAACAAATTTATTAAAGATTCTTTATTGAATAAATTACTTTCATATTTAAAGGTGTAAAGTGTATTAATCTGTTATAGCAAGTCACAACTTGTAAAGGATTCCGTAATAAACAATTTGTATGACAATTAAGTGCTAAAGCCCTGAAAAAAATTAATCATCATAATGGCAATTATTTATTAGACAATTAGGCATAATTGTCAGCCATATTTCATAATCTTGACAGCCCTACACATGGAGTATCAAACAGCATGGCCTATGTATGTATAGCTTTCTCTATATACCATATATTGTTTCAGTTTGTAGAGCAAGGTTTGTTTTGCACATTGTTGTGTAGTTATGACGTTTCTTGTGATTGTCAGTGCATTATTATACAGTTCCTAGGTTGTTCTAAGTGGGGTTTTTTTGCGCTTTGCTACATGGTTGTCCAGATGTGTCTATGGTTGTTTGTGTGGTTTCTTGAGTGTTGACATGCGTTTGCCTTGCAAAGGTTTTCTGCACGGGATGGTTGCTTTGCGGTTGCTGGACGCTTCTGAGTGTTTTTTTTTAATGCATTGGTTCGTGGTTGTCAGGCTGTTTCGAGTGGCTGGTTGTTAAAGTAGGTTAGGGTCTCTCACACGGTTTGCAGCTTGACGTGCTGTAAGGGCTTGTTTGCATCAGTGATGCTGAGAGCTACGCCACTGGTCCTTCACGACTACTGGTAGGGTCAGCCATAGATAGTGGACAGGTCTCAGCTGAGATGTCAGATGAAGACAAACCACCAGTTTCTACTAAAGATTGACCTGATGTTCCTGAAAGAAGATTGTTGATTGTTAAAGTCCCACTGAACCAGAAGTAGCGAGTGAGTTTTTTTTTCAGTGCTGTGACGTATTTCCAAGTGAAACGGAATATTGGAACAGAGGGCAGAGTTTTACTTCAGCGCTCCTCCTCTCTATCTCGTGCTCATAGCAGATGGAAGGTAGAGGGGAGTGATTACGCATTTTAAACCGCAAGCCATCAAACTGACATCATCTGAGAAGGAATGCCGTTTCCAGACCGGAAGTAACTTCAGATTTTGATTAAAGATTACTACAGCAAACCATTTTTTTTGTGTATTAACTTTCATGGATTAATTGTTCACCCTAGGACCTGTAATATGTGCTAACAAAGTAAATAAGGTCGATTTTGATTTCATGAGGACTTTAACATCAGAATTACCTGCATGGAAGAAAATTCTGATTACTGATTATTTATACAGGCCGTATTCATTCTTTAGTTTGTAACAGCAATCAACCAATCAAATTTAAGGACCGGTAATTATATTATACATCCTTTTTTAAATGTTTCTATATGTGTTATAAACATGAAATAAAATCTCTTCTGAAATTACTTATAAACTTAGGCACATGATCACAAATATGGTTGGGTTAGGGTGAACTACATTTACTATTACAGAATACCATCATTATAATCATTATAGTAATTTTAACTTTTAAATTAACCTAATTAAAAAAGCCACTTTTTAATGCCCGCTTGTGCAGCAATAATCGATTAAATAAAAACTAGTGCTTAGTTTAAAATATTTAATAAAGATTAAAGACATCAATGTGCCGTCAGGGTTTAATCTGGATTTGTCTGTTTTTTTTTACTCATGGATTTTGTTACTATTCGCAAGCATTATAATATGACTGTCAGACTGCAACAGTTGGAGTTAAAAAACTTTTTTTTTTCTACTAAAGAAACAAAGTCACCTATATCTTGGATTCTGGGGGTGAGCAGGTAATTAAACATCAAAAAAAAAAATCGTGTTCATTCATGATGAGTGTAATCTTACTCCTGCTGCGTTTGTGACACTCACTCAGCGGCTAAATCACAATATATTGAACAGACACCCTCAGTTTTTAATTGAAGTGTCTGATCTCCAACTGAACTGATTTTATGAAGATGAACGGTGGTGTGAAAGCAGAGCCGGCCCAGCCACTAAGCGACCCTTGCAATTGCAAAGGGCCCCGTGGCCTGCAGAGGGCCCCCTAGAGAGTGCACGCACCTCCTCATCTGTTTGGGGAGGTGTTTATTATACTTGAAGCGCAGACTGGGTGCAGGCGTGATGAGACGTCATGCTCGGCCAGATTCGCCTCGAGCTTCTTCGGTTGCGGAGCCGCACGCTAAGTTACAAAATTTTATGTGCACACCGCCAAGCGAAATTGGGTCTCGCGCACTCCTCGTTGACGCAATTTTTGCCGCGCTCGTGCGGACGCGTCAAGTATAAACAAGGCTTAAAGCTACACTGAAGTTGGCCGTTTGAGAAATGCAAGTTAATTTTTCAGTTCAATATTTGTGTCTAAAAAAGGCACATAAGTTCCTGTAGAGATAGCAATACACATTCTCCTTTTTTTTGCCAAATAAATGAAAGCATGTCTGTCTTTCTCTTGCTGTATCAAAATCTCACCTAGCTTTCCTCAGAGATAGTCAAGTTCAGTTTGTGCATGATTACATGATATAACAATTGTGTTAATACTGTATCCTGAATTGTGGATAAGTAAGCTATATATCATATTATGCTGAAGTAAATTTCTGGAGTGTTAACAAGTAAAAGCAAAAACAACAACAACGACCGTACAGAACTTAAAAACCGTGACCCTAAAGCCGTGATACGAACCGAACCGTGGCTTTTGTGAACCGTGCCACCCCTAATGTGTACCTAAAGCAGTTTTCATCCATTTTATTTATTGCTTTTGGTATTTATTCAAGTGTATTTTTTGTTAACAGACTGAGAGTCCATTGCTTTTCTTGTTTTTTGGTTGTTTTGTTAATTTATTGTTGATATTTAAAATGTTTTCCGTATCAGAGTCTTTAGAGATAAAAGTTTATTAATCTTTAAAAAAGGTGTACCTGCATTATTATGCCATTATCATTATTTTAGATGAAAATGGGTTTAGAACGAAAAATCTTATCATTTATCGCATATTATCGCAATAATTTCTTGACCAATTTCTTGTCCAGCAAAATTTGTTATCTTGTGCTGTTTTTGCCTTTTAAACTCTGGTGTCAATTAAAAATGTTTCTTTGATGGTCAGTAAAAATCACTTTATCAGTCTTTTTATTCAGCAAGTTCATCCGTGTGTGTTCATTGCACTGCACTGCCATTCAGCTCAGTGGTATCATAATTTTCCTGTTAGACATCAAACATGGAACTCAACTCAAGAACTCAAGGTCTTTTATTGATGTTCTGTACATGTTACCACATAAGAACGAAATACGTACTCAGGACCAGCAGCGTAAAAAAAAGATAATTATCATACAGTAGGCTATACATAGAATAATTAAAACATAATTTAATAGACTACAAAATTTTAAAGTAACATAGTAGATATATGTACAGTATAGTTATAAGGTAGTCATTGCTTTTCTTTAGGCCTTACTTAAAACGGTCAAGGGCCTCCAACCAAATTTTGCTTAGGGCCCCCAAAGGTCTAGGGCCGGCTCTGTGTGAAAGTTATCCAGTAGCGGTGGCTTTGGGAGCGGCCTCACAGGGTCGCGAAGCATTCTGGGAATTGTTGTCTTTCATCCCCATGAGCCAAAAATATTATTTTCTTTTCTCAGTGTAGAAAGCACCAAATTCAAAAATAATTTCACATTTCTACTACATTAATTACCTAGTTTAAATACAGATTCATCTTCCCAGCGCTGAAGTACCCCTTTTATTGGTTTTACAGGTTTGGAAAGACATGACTTGTCACATGAGGGTGAGTAATTAATACCAGAATTTTAATTGCTGGGTGAATTAACCCTTTAAATAGCATATCATGCATTACACGACATATGTATTTTTTAATAATACTTTTAGCAGTCATTTAATTTAAAAATGTTAACTTATTAACTTAAAAGTCCACCTGTCAGATTTTTAATGTGGGCTCGTTTTTAAGGGCATTTGTTATAGTACAATCCGTTAAGTATTTTTAGCCTACAATGATGCGCTATCTTTGTTTAAAACAAATGTATTAATATAGCCTAGTTCGTTTTGATTCGTGCCTGTTGTGCTGCCATTTCTGTACACATGGCTCTGTAGTGGGCGGGGCCCGTGACGTAAACAAACAGGCATGTTCTAGAGACGACGAGGAGGCACTGTTTTTCTTTTTTCTGCAGCTCAGCTGATCTTGACGCACCGATTTCGCAGCAGAGGGCGAAGGACAGACACACATATAGAAGTTGAGTATCAGTTACGCGCTGAAGTAATGAAGCCCGGTGGGCCAACGGTAAGTGGGTGATTCTGACGGAATTCCGTACTCGGGCGTACGTTAAAACAGCGTCAGTTCCTGTGATCAGCGTCTTGGGAGTCGGAACCTAGAGTCGCTCCCGTACGTGGCTTCACCCGAGATTATCTCAGTCCTGTTTACAGAAGCAAGGCTCCTCCTGGCTGGATATACTTCTAAAAAAGGTAAAAGTTATTCTAATAGCGGCCATAGGGATCATCGGTGCTCTAAAATGCTGTATTTATATGGAGTTGTGTGTGTCTCTGATGATCACGCGTGTTTCAGCTGCACCAGCTGTCAGTGGTCATATGGCTCACCCACACAAATCGCTTTTTAACTTTGGGCTTGAAATAACATCACATTGTGTCCGGTTTCCAGAGTTCCAGACATGGGCAGGCCAGAGTCCAGGGGAATGCCAGTCTAAATTCAGTCTATTAATCTAAGTCCAGCAGTTTGTGATGAACTCTCATCAACAGCAACAGTTTATTGATCTGTTGTCATTCATAACACTGTATTTGGATAAAACATTACAAAAGTGAAAATGCCTCTAATTTTTAAAAGTTGTTAAAACAAACCCTTAACAAGTGATGCATTAAAATGATGGCTTAACCGATCAATATTGCCTCGTCAAGAACACAGGGTATGACCCAATTTGTTGCTACTGTGTGTTTGTCATTTTAAGTGGCATGCAGGGTTTTAGAAATACTTCTTGACACATTCTGGTGATTTGTAATGAGGTCATTGACTCATTACTGTTTGAATAACAGGTGCACTACATTGAAGGCCGCAATGGTGGATTACTATGATGTTTTGGGAGTGTCACGAAATGCTTCTCCAGATGACATCAAGAAAGCGTAAGTTAAAACTGCCTTCACTTATCAGTAGCTTGCAGTATGGGATGGCCTGTGGCTTTGTTGCTATTGTATGTTACTAAATTAGTCTCTTTAACAGATGAAAGTGAAGAATCAAGTATTTGAGACTTACTGTTTACCTAAATAAAGTATCCATCAACAGTGCTCTACCATTTAAAAGTTTGGGGTTGGTAAGATGTATGTTTTTGAAAGTCTTATGAAAGTCTTATGAAATTTTATTACAATTTTAATATTCATTTGAATATTTTAAAGTTGAATTATTCCCGTGATGCCTGAAGCTAAATTTTCAGCATTACTTCAGTTTTAAGTGTCACATGATCTTTCAGAAATCATTCTAATATGTTGATTTGATGCTCGGCTGTGCTGCTATATATATATATATATATATATATATATATATATATATATATATATATATATACATATATATATATATATATATATATATTTCTTTTTTTATAAACCCCAAACTGTTTAGTTTTTGGTAGTTTTGAATATATATTACAACCAAAGGAAGTTATTCAACTTAATGTCATGACATCTTATTCTGCCAGTTTGCTGTGGTCTATTGTTCAAACTATTTTTTAATTTTTGACACAATAGTTCTACTGATAGATTTACAGTTTTGCCACTAATTGGACTATTGAAATTATTCATTTTCTGATTTTTCTTCAAATAAAGTACAATGATCGAGCTTATATACCTGAATTGAAAAAGGGGGCACGGGGCATTAATACAGGAGTCGGGACATTTTAAAACATTTGAAATTGTTTTTTTTTTTTAAACGTTACCGTATTATTGAACAAAATTTAGAATTTTTTGGTGAAGGATGCTAATAAGAAAATAGGATTCACTATGTCAGTCTAGTGCATATTTATAAAACGCCACTGAAGGACGTAAGAATGTGTCCCACAGTATGTGATTGGCATCTGAACCTATATGTCACTTCATCACAATCTTGAGATGCCAGTCAAGCTAAGTTTACTTAACTCTTTATTTATGTGTGTATACAGTTACAGGAAACTGGCTCTGCGGTGGCACCCGGACAAAAACCCAGACAACAAGGAAGAGGCAGAGAAAAAATTCAAGGAGATAGCAGAGGCCTATGAAGTTCTTTCAGACAGTAGGACACTGGAAATGTTAACTACAATGTTATTAATGGTTAAAGCACTTGTTATGAAAGGATTAGGTTACGTTGGGTGTTACATTTCACAGTTCTTTTTTTTTTTCAAATTTCCTAGAAAGCAAACGCGATGCATATGACAGATACGGTAGATCGGACATGCCAAGCTCAGGTGAGGAGAACTTTACACTGCCTGATACTGTCTTGCTGTTACATGTGCTTATGTGAGGTCTTATGTTTTATAGGCTCTGGTAGTTCTTCATTTCCTGATGACTTTCCAGGATTCACCTTCACATTCCGCAACCCAGATGAGGTGTTTCGAGATTTCTTCGGAGGGCAGGACCCATTCGCTGACTTCTTTGGTGGGTTCTCAAGGAGTTAAGGCCCATTCACAACAAGGACTACAGGTCCTTCTCAAAAAATTAGCATATTGTGATAAAAGTTCATTATTTCCCATAATGTAATGATAAAAATTAAACTTTCATATATTTTAGATTCATTGCACACCAACTGAAATATTTCAGGTCTTTTATTGTTTTAATACTGATGATTTTGGCATACAGCTCATGAAAACCCAAAATTCAATTTCATCTCAAAAGATTAGCATATCATGAAAAGGTTCTCTAAACGAGCTATTGACCTAATCATCTAAATCAACTAATTAACTCTAAACACCTGCAAAAGATTCCCGAGGCTTTTAAAAACTCCCAGCCTGGTTCATTACTCGAAACCGCAATCATGGGTAAGACTGCCGACCCGACCCTGTCCAGAAGGTCATCATTGACACCCTCGAGCAAGAGGATAAGACACAGAAAGAAATTTCTGAACTAATAGGCTGTTCCCAGAGTGCTGTATCAAGGCACCTCAGTGGGAAGTCTGTGGGAAGGAAAAAGTGTGGCAAAAAATGCTGCACAACGAGAAGAGGTGACCAGACCCTGAGGAAAATTGTGGAGAAGGACCGATTCCAGACCTTGGGGGACCTGCGGAAGCAGTGGACTGAGTCTGGAGTAGAAACATCCAGATCCACCGTGCACAGGCGTGTGCAGGAAATGGGCTACAGGTGCCGCATTCCCCAGGTCTAGCCACTTTTGAACCAGAAACAGCGGCAGAAGCGCCTGACCTGGGCTACAGAGAAGCAGCACTGGACTGTTGCTCAAATTTTGCATGTCATTCGGAAATCAAGGTGCAGAATCTGGAGGAAGACTGGGGGGAAGGAAATGCCAAAATGCCTGAAGTCCAGTGTCAAGTACCCACAGTCAGTGATGGTCTGGGGTGCCATGTCATCTGCTGGTGTTGGTCCACTCTGTTTTATCAAGGGCAGGGTCAATGCAGCTAGCTATCAGGAGATTTTGGAGCACTTCATGCTTTCGTCTACTGAAAAGCTTTATGGAGATGAAGATTTCGTTTTTCAGCACGGCACGACCTGGCACCTGCTCACAGTGCCAAAACCACTGGTAAATGGTTTACTGACCATGGCATTACTGTGCTCAATTGGCCTGCCAACTCTCCTGACCTGAACCCCATAGAGAATCTGTGGGATATTGTGAAGAGAAAGTTGAGAGGCGCAAGACCCAACACTCTGGATGAGCTTAAGGCCGCTATCGAAGCATCCTGGGCCTCCATAACACCTCAGCAGAGCCACAGGCTGATCGCCTCCATGCCACGCCGCATTGAAGCAGTCATTTCTGCAAAAGGATTCCCGACCAAGTATTGAGTGCATAACTGAACATAATTATTTGAAGGTTGACTTTTTTTGTATTAAAAACATTTTCTTTTATTGGTCGGATGAAATATGCAAATTTTTTGAGATAGGAATTTGGGGTCTTCATAAGCTGTATGCCAAAATCATCAGTATTAAAACAATAAAAGACCTGAAATATGAAAGTTTAATTTTTATCATTACATTATGGAAAATAATGAACTTTTATCACAATATGCTAACTTTTTGAGAAGGACCTGTAACTATAATGATAAAGACGCAGTTCTAACAGTCATTCAAATCCCTTACCTTATGGTCAAAATGACCCAAAGCCCTAAAACTATGTTTTTGGTCCAGAAAGCTTATCATTTAATTTTTATAATATTTTTTGCTTTTTTATGTTATTTACCTTTAATGGTGTCATATGATGCTGTTTCTTGTTTTAAGTTTTAATTATATAGCTGTTAATTAACAATCTGCAGAGTTACAAAGTCTCAAACCCAAAGAGTTTTTTTTTTTTAAATTTAAAGCTTAGCCGCACCTTCCTAAAATGCTTCTTTCAAACATACCAGTCTTACGTGGGGGCATTGTTAGTTTCAAAACAGCGGTCAAATGTATACGCAAAGAAAAAAGGTGTCACTTTTATTCTCATTGTGTTACCGCCAACTGTATTTTCTGTTTCGAAAGCCAAAATACTTTATTTGGCCTTCCAAAAGAGGACACTTTTAGAAAGCAGTGGTTATGCTTTAGTTACAACACCGTTCTAGAACAGTACAACCCGAATATTCAACTGTGTGCCGGACATTTTTCGAAAGAAAAAGAACCTGAACTTGGGAGAGTACAAGGTCGGCTGTGCCCAAAGGCTGATTCTAAAAAGTGAGGAATTCCATCTTTGCAAGTAACGTTACAGTCTGGCGCTTATGATTCACAGACACAGCCTGTAACAGCCTTTTTTAATCTAAAACCACATAATCACATTGCATTAAATCAAATACACAAAATAATGTTATTTTTCGAACAGTCATATGACCCCTTTAAATTAATGGATATTATCAATAAATAAACTTTCAACTTAAATTCAAAATAGCTCTCCGATACATTAAAAAACAGCTGAAAATATCTCACATCAGGACATTTTGGGTGTCTCTGCTGGAAAAAAACATCCTATTCCATGACTCTTGCCACTAGATGGCCTTATAGCTTTATGAAGCAAATAATCTGTTCTGCCTGGGTCCTAAAGGCAGTTTTTGAGTTTACCTCTTCAGTATGCATTCAAATACACATGTAGACAATATAAAATCATTTTTTGGTCATTTTAGCATTTTTAGGCTTTTCTGTGTTTATATACTGATTTTTTTTTTTTTTTTTTTACACAACCAAACAAACTTCTGGAATCCAATAAAAAAAAAATTGGATCAAAATATGCTGATTTTGAATTCTGCTTGTATACCGGTGCATGTTTTTTTTTTTTAAATCTCTGTCAGAATTTCCCTTACAGCAGTTGTTCTCAGCCAAGCCAGAGGGGTCTCAGCAGACTTCCAGAGGGCCCCAAAAATGTTGTAAAATTATAGTTACATTAAAGGAATAGTTCTCCCAAAAATCTAAATTCTATCATTTACTCGCCCTCAACTTATTCCAAACCTATATGATTTTCTTTCTTCTGCTGAACAGAGAAGCTATTTTGAAGACTGTTGGTAACCAAACAGTTGATGGACACCATTGACTTCCATAGTATGGGGAGGAGGGGATGCCCATCAACTGTTTGGTTACTGACATTTGTCTATTTGTCATCATACTTTTGAAATGCATATCAGCATATATAAAAGGGCCCTCGAATATAGTCTCAGACAAAGTCAAAAAGGTTGAGAACTGCCTCAATCTCGTACCATTCCCCCTTACCTTACCCTCCTTAGCCCTCTCACATTTTTCTACACTTGCCCATAGATGATTTCCCGTTTGGTGGAGTGCACAGTGGGTTTCACAGCTCCTCCTCCAGGCTTGGGCCCAGTCGGTTCTTCTCCTTCCCCTCAGCAAATGGTTGGTTTTTAAATTTTAAAATTTGGTTTTATTTATTTTTTTAATATAATTATTGCATATGTGTTCAGTCTCCAAGATTAATACTTAAAGGTGCCCTAGAATTAAATTTTGAATTAACCTTGCCATGGTGAAATAATAAGAGTTCAGTACATGGACATCACATACTGTGAGTCTCAAACATCATTGCCTCCTACTACTACTATGTAAATCACGTGAAACCAAAACACCACTGAAAAAAAAGTGCTTCTCGCAAGCATTGGGGATAATTTATATGCACGCCCCCAACATTTGCATCTGTCCAAACATGTGCATTGTCAGGCGGAACTGACGGAGGACACCCTTCATACTTTCATGGACACACTTCATGTTCCAGGCTGTGCAGGAGACTTTTCTACCCTTCCCACAGATAAAAAATGTCAACAGCCATGGTTGATGTTTATAATCCGATACCACAACAGTTTAATTCAAGATCGTTCGTTTGTTCGGCCCATTCCAAGCAAGCTTTGCTCGGCGTCTTAAACTGAAGAAAGTGGCAATTACAACATTAAACTATTTCTGATTACATTGAAAATTTCTTGATAGCATTGTCTAGAAAACACAAGATGATAATAGTAATAATAGGAAACACGAAGTACCATACAAACCTAAATAGTGTGTCTAATGACAAAATACAACCGTAGATACTTTGCTTAGATCGTTCACTAGCAAACGTCACCTTTTCCCCCATATAAGTTAAAACGATAGTCATTTGACAAGGCTATTCATTTTGTAAAAATATAAGTTATATATTTATATTTTGGAGAACTGAAGTATGGTGTTTGCTATGATGTTTTTGCCTATTTGTATTTCAGATTAGGCTACATCACAGTCACTGCGTTACGTAAGCCTTAATTGTGACTAAAGTTATATAAACATGCAATATCATTGACAAAAAAAGACAAGTCTAAAATGTAGACTGAATGACACTTTAAGCAGAACATCTCAAATGGAGATTGATAAAATGCAGCTTGCTTGTTTATTGGTGTTTTCAGATCATCCGCGTGAGAGAGCTTGTGTGCATACAGTTACCAGATTGGACATGTTTAGGTAAAACACCGGATAGTTTACGTGTTCTTTTCACAGAAAAGTTCTGTTTGAGGGATTTAAATTACTGAAATCTGGCAACCGCACGAACGCTCTCTCTCTCTCTCGCGCGGATGATCTGAAAAGACCAATAAACAAGTAAGCTGCATTTTATCAATCTTCATTTGAGATGTTTTGCTTAGTGTTATTTAGTCTGTGTTCTGTCAGGACTCACAAGCCGCTTTACTGAACTGCTTTGAGCTGCTGAAATAAGCCAATGAGAGTAGAGCTCAACATTAATATTCATGACCCTTCCAAATAAGGCAAAAACATAGCATTACATCCTAGGTACAATTTATAGGGTTGTAAATGGACCTGTAAAACTGTATCTGGACCATTTTTGCCCTTAAATAAGCCGCATACCCTCTGTAGATATCGGCGAACAATTTAACATAGTTTCAAATCATTCTAGGGCACCTTTAATTTAGATTAACTTTGCTGCATATGCATAACATTGATGACAACTTGGTAAAAAAAAGTTTTCTGTTGTATATTTGGACCATGGCATGTTGTTGATATGACAAAAGTACTAGTCACTTTATGAGAATTGTATTTTCAATTCCTTAAAAGCTTTTGTTTGTATTTTTTATTAACAGCTGACTTTACCTCCTTCTCTTCTTCAATGGGTGGGCTGGGCAGCATGGGAGGAGCAAACTTCAAGTCTGTTTCTACTTCCACCCGCATTGTTAATGGAAAACGTCTCACCACAAAAAAGTCAGTTTGCTTCTCTTTATAGTGATTTTGTCTGCTGTTACCTTGCTCCATATGTACAATTTAACAATGTTATACACTGTCTTTATTTGAAATCAGTGATGTATGACAGTAAATCCTGCAGATTAAAGAGAAGCAGTTTTGACTAAAATAGTAATTTAAATACAATTGGTGTAGAATATATATTTTGTTTTTTGTGATAAACATTAAACATTACATTTCTTCCCTCAGGATCAGAGAAAATGGCCAGGAGAGAACAGAGGTTGAGGAGGATGGGGTTCTAAAAACTGTCCTCATCAATGGTAATTCAGTTTTTGCTGTTGTTTAATAATAATATTGGGCTGAGCCAAAAGGCAATCTCTGTACTTTTTGTGCATGAAAAATGTACCTTATTAACTTAGTCAGGATAAATCTGCCAAGGAAAGTAGATACATTTGCAGTCCTAATACTCATACACTACCATTAAAACATTTGGAATCAATAAACTTTTTAGTTTTTTGTAAATATTTTAGAATGATTTCTGAAGAATTATTTGACACGTTGAAACCTGACCATTCTCAGTAGTAACTGAGTTATGGTCTGGCAAAGCTTCATAGACAAATCATTTCCAAAGGGGCGTCACCAAGGGACGATGTTGTAAATGTAGACCAACTGAGAAACATCTGAGACGGCAATTCTCTGTTTGTGATTTCGAGGAAGATGTTGCAATGGCTTCTGAATACATCTCTGATTGACGGTCGAACAGAAAAAATCCAACTCTATTGCATTTGCTCCCGTTGTAAGGCATTTGTATTACAATTAGAACGCGATTTACATTTAAATGTATGCATTTGGCAGACACTTTTATCCAAAGCGTCTTACATTGCATTCAAGGTACACATTTTTACATTATTGTCAGTTCGTGCTTTCCCTGGAATCGAACCCATGACCTTTGCCTTTGCTTAGCGCCACGCTCACTGGTTGATTTTTGTTTTTTTGTTTTACATGATTACCAGATGTAGTGTGAGGAAATAAGCACAGAAAGACCAAATCCAGAGCTGCTGTGAGGTGTTAGCACATGATCACATTCCCCATCCTCCTCATCAAAGTAGCCGGTGTAATCCACATCTGGTAGCCGAGTGTTGTTCTTTGCTCAGATTTTAATGAAAAGGAAAAGTTTAAATCATTTAAAACAGACGCAATAGCTGATTTGAGTGATGTTCCGCGGCAGCATCCTACTTCACCCTTCACAGTCGATGCACTGTCGCCATCATGTAAAGCCCGCCCAAACGTTTCTAATTGGTGCCGTGATGTAGACAGATTAGAAAAAGGCTTGAATGGGCTCTTTGCCAAACTACTTGCAGAGCAAATCTAAATTAGCTGGAAGTTGTCTGGGTTTTCCCAGGCTAGTGACACTGAGTAACGATGCTGAAAATTCAGATTCAGATTTGCCAATAGAAAAAAGTTATTTTATTTTATTTTTTTATTTTTATATTTCATAATATTACTGTTTATTTCACAATCTTACTGTTTGATCAAATAATTGCAGTATTGGTGAACATAAAACTTTTTAATGTTCAAAAATATTTAAAAAAAACTTTTAAAGACAGCATATTGTAGGAAAAGCTGTTATGGTGTTTCCTGCACAGTGGTGTATGTATGTGTATATTTTATATTTTGGAGATGTTTTTAACTCAACAATCTTGTAGTATGGTGCTTATTTTTTTTTTAAATACATATTTATCTATAAACAAGCCTTACACTTGTTGTCTTCTCAATAACTATCTTGCTTTAAAGTTTTACGGATGTTTCCCTTTTGATACAGTGAAAACTAACAAATTATTCTTATTCATCCACTTGTCACTGTAGATTGCATGTTTTAAAGATTGTAGATTGCAAGTAAACCTCTAAACTTAAACCTCTAATTTAGGTATTCTCGCCAATTGTATATTAACATATTCCTGCAACAATTTATTTTCACAAATATTGGCTCAAAACATCAGCAGTAGATTTAGCAAATTCGTTACATTTTACGCCAGCTTCTTGCTTTTCAATATATGCAAATTCTTAATTTGTTGAGGAGTTGCTATAGAAGTGATCTGACATTCTGCTGTGTTTGTGTGTCTAGGTGTGGAGGATGAGATGGCTTTAGCTCTGGAACTGAGTCGTAGAGAGCAGTCCAGTCAGCCTCCCAGACAATCCCAACAGCCACTGCTGAACCCCCCCAACAACAGCTCTCCAAACCCCGCCTTACGATCCTTCAGCGCTGCCCCGTTCTACCACTGCCCTGTTGCCAGTGAAGACGAGGACGAAGACCTCCAGATGGCGCTGGCCTACAGCTTGTCGGAGATGGATGCCCAGCAGCGGGCAGAGGACATGATCTCAGGTGCTGGGGGAGGGAGGGTGAAGCAACCAGGTGATGGGAATGGGAAGGTAGCTGATCAAAAAAAAAAATATGAGAGAGAAGTAACGGATGATTCAGACCAAAGCACCCCCTCATCTCCAGAAGATATACTAACAGAACAGGGTCTAGCTAGGGGTTCAGAAAGTTTGCATCCAGAGAGTGTTGTACAGGATAAAGAGAGCATTAAAATTGCAGCCAATGGGACTAATGTGGTAAAGAAAAGGAGGAAGTGTCAGTGTGTGGTCTGTTAGAAAGACTGTGGAGAATAATCATGCTTGTGTGTGAAATAAGCAGTGTTAACCTTATGTTCTATCTATGGTTGTTTTTTTTATTCCTCCATAAAGTTTTGGGCTGTGCTTTAACCTACAGATTTGTCTCTTGTAGCAGGGCTTATGGCAGTGCACAAAATTGCTTTGTGAATTCATATTTTCTTGCCTCGAGGAATGAATAACGGGCACCAAAATGTGTTTATACTTTACAATAATAGGACATTTTATAGCAAGTTTGAAGGTACTGTATGCAATACTTCAGAATGTTCCTCATAACTGACAGATATCACTGAAATAGGTGTTTTGGGAGATCATTCGCCAGCCTTGACTTTGTAAGCTATAAAAATAATTGTTTTTTAGTTGACTTTTTTTTAGTATTTAGTTGATCAGAAACACTCTCTACCGTGCCTGTGAATCATTTGGATTGCTGGCATCAGGTTGGGTGTGGTTTTGGGATATTGGAGACCAGGCATATGGTAAAAGTTAGCATAATAATCACTTTGCACATTTAAATGAAATATTAACATTATTTTTTGCTGCCAAACAAAAGCTCCACTTACATTCTCATACAGATAAATGAAATTGCAAAAAAGTTGCTGCACTATGACTGGTACTGGTAATTCATTTGGGAGGACTCAAAATGACCAAAAATCACGATATTTCATATTGTAATTCACCTCCCTGTTTTTGTTTTTTGAAGAGGCCTTGGAAAACCTGGAAATATGAGCAATCCTACACGTTACAATAATACCTCATTTGTTAACAATAGTTAATGCATTAACTAACACAAACTAATCATGAGCAATATATTTTTACAGCATTTTTATCCTTTGTTAATGTTATTTAATAAACAGTTCCACGTTCATGTTAGTTCACTGTGCATTAACTAATGTTACCAGATCAAAATTTCGACCTTACAAATATTTTAGTAAATGTTGAGATTGGCATGAACTAACAGTGTTTATGAATCATAGTTCTTAATGAATGTAGTTAACAATGAAAGTAATACCATACAATCTTGTAAAATGCTCATTTTTATAATAAAAAAAAAAAAATTCTAGCTATGCCAAGCTCTAAAATACTTTATCGGATAAAAATTGTGAATATTTTTTATTAATCAAATCCTTATTCTTAAACTTTGACTGGGAAATTCTGAAAAAACAGCACCTTTGAATACTGTTGTGGACAATGGGGGAGTCAGAAAGTTTGAGAACCATGGATCTAGGCAAACTGAGAAGCTTTTCTCAGTATTGCAGAGCATTTTAATAGTAATCTTTCTGATTAGTTGGCATCCCATTCCCAGTGAACGCCCCATTTATTCTTCCAGAAGTGAAGTGCTCTATTTCATCAGTGTTTGCTATTGTTCCTTCTAGAAAGTTGATTGTCTGATTCTTGTCTGGATGCTTTCTGATTCAGAGGTACCTGTTGAATGTGAAGGTGAATTTTTTTGTAGATGGGGAAATTTTGTAAAAAGACAAAAGATATTCTGCCTCAGAGGGCTAATGTTTAGTAATTGCATAGTCAGACATGTAAGGGAATGTGGATCCAAAATGATCTCAGTTCATTGAATGTGCCAAATAACTGACTGACAATGACTCATCATTAGTTTTATACGCATCAGAATGATTCAGTATTGATATTTTGTTTGTGCCTTTTTTTGGTCAGGATTCAAATGCTTGGCTATTGTTGCCAGTGCTATTTCAAATGCCAGTTTGTGTATAATTTAGCCAAAGAAGCATATGATACTCTTTTTTTTAACTTGTTTGTGCAGTTTGTTTCAGCTTTGTGATACAAAACGAACAATCAAAACATTAATACATGAACACTAAACAAAGTGAATGTGATGCTATGTGAATATTACTGAAGAAAATGATGTAAATCGCAAAGGAATAAAGTAATTTACACACCACTACTATTCACATTTGAACAGAATTCAGAGGACATATTCAGTCCTCAGACAGTGCCATTTAAATGATGCAAATTGCTATTAAATGCTGTTTCAGTCATTGTTAACATGTTGTTGCTAATATGAAGAACAATAAACTGTATTAAATCAGGTCTGCTCATAAGAATTCATTTTTAAGTATTTTTGATGGACTGCTAATTTTATCCATTTGCTTTTTTCTGATATAACTGTCTTTATTAAAACTATTATGCCTTTTTAAATCAAGATTTATATATATATATATATATATATATATATATATATATATATATATATATATATATATATATATATATATATATATATATATATATATATATAAATAAATATTACAGCTGAGAGGCCTTGCATTATATTAGGTTGAATGGTTTTTATTTTCCTTGCTGATTGACGGTCCGACATTCATGAGTTGCATTTGTAAACCTCATTTGCATTTATTATGTTTAGGATTTTGTTTTTCCTGGTCTTTTTACCTGACTCATTCTCCCTGCCATTACAGAATCCGACTTCCAGGCCTTCACAGGCTGACCTGTGGCTGTGACCCCTCTTACCCCAGAGGTAAAATGTAGTGTAGACGTCTCTGCAATTGTTCATGACTTAAGCATAGTTTTTAGATCTTATCCCCATGCATTTGTGTATAGAGTTTGCTGCTCCTGCTGTAGCTCATGCAGTATTCCAGGAACATATTGATTCATTTGTGCATAAAAATTTGAGTACACTCAAAATAGCAAAAAATCCTCTGTTTAATTAGTCTCACTTTCATTATTCTGTGTAGTTGTAATTCACAAAACACAATAAGGGACTGTGAGGCAAAACTAATATTGCATTCATCCATCTGCTCTTAACAGGTGAAGCATTTCCCAGTGCTCTGCTCTTCTCTCTCTCTCTCTCTCTCTCTCTCTCTGTCTATCTGTCTCTCTCTGTCTCTCTCTCTCTGTCTGTCTGCCTGGCTCACCTGCTGCTCAGACCCTTTTCAAAGTTTTATTTGGAAAAGAAATCCCAGGCAACACTACATAAAGGTCAATAATGTACGTGCTAAGTATGCATGTGTGTTTATGTGAGCCTTGGAGAGGGAATACTGGATACATTTTTATATATAAATAATATTTATGGCCTGCACTAATTAAATATGTGAGCTCATGAACAAGTTCAAGTGTCTTAAGGACAAGTTTTTCTTTCAAAATGCTTCAAACCTACAATGAATGTATAGTTGCACTTGAAATGCTATATTTGAGAATATAAAATCTTCACAACTAATGAAAAAGGTTTATGATTTATTCTGTTCAATTTTAATTAAAATGCCTGTATTTCATAAACAATTCTGTAGTGTTTATATATATATATATATATATATATATATATATATATATATATATATATATATATATATATATATATATATATAAAGTACATGCGTACATACAGGTCCTTCTAAAAAAAAATAGCATATGTGATAAAAGTTCATTATTTTCCATAATGTAATGATAAAAATTAAACTTTCATATATTTTAGATTCATTGCACACCAACTGAAATATTTCAGGTCTTTTATTGTTTTAATACTGATGATTTTGGCATACAGCTCATGAAAACCCAAAATTCCTATCTCAAAAAATTAGCATATCATGAAAAGGTTCTCTAAACGAGCTATTGACCTAATCATCTGAATCAACTAATTAACTCTAAACACCTGCAAAAGATTCCTGAGGCTTTTAAAAACTCCCAGCCTGGTTCATTACTTTATTATATTCAAATCATAGCTATCAAAATCCAGTGTTCGGCACTTTGCGTACGTGAGTTTTTGTTGTAGATGTCTGTCTTACAGCTCTTACAGGTTTTTGGCCTTGTCTGTTCCGTTGCTTCTATTACTCTCCCCTTTTTTGTAAGTCGCTTTGGATAAAAGCGTCTGCTAAATGATTAAATGTAAATGTATTCAAAACCGCAATCATGGGTAAGACCGCCGACCCGACCCTGTCCAGAAGGCCATCATTGACACCCTTGAGCAAGAGGATAAGACACAGAAAGAAATTTCTGAACGAATAGGCTGTTCCCAGAGTGCTGTATCAAGGCACCTCAGTGGGAAGTCTGTGGGAAGGGAAAAGTGTGGCAAAAAACGCTGCACAACGAGAAGAGGTGACCGGACCGGAAGATTGTGGAGAAGGGCCGATTCCAGACCTTGGGGGACCTGCGGAAGTCCAGTGTCAAGTACCCACAGTCAGTGATGGTCTGGGGTGCCATGTCAGCTGCTGGTGTTGGTCCACTCTGTTTTATCAAGGGCAGGGTCAAAGCAGCTAGCTATCA